>NC_081761.1:34350729-34360729 GCF_963082965.1 Carassius carassius
TTTGTATCATTAAAATAATATAACAACAATATTTATTGCAATAATAGTAATTGATTATTAATGTAATCACACTGATTATTTATTTTAGATTTAATACTAAAGAGATTAAACATGGCTTAAGAACTGCTGTGTGTCTGCATGCTTACTGGAGCGTCAGGTTGTTAGCTTAGCAGCTTGCTAATGCTAACGAGCCTGTATCTGCGCCTCACACAGTCACACATGGATTACATGCTAAACAAACAGCCACCTGTTCATGCTTTGACATTTAGCCTGCGGCGAGCGCACTGTCACAGGAGCGCGGCCCATTTTTCACTGCTCTGACATTTTTCTCATTGTTAGTCTGGAGGCATCAGACAGAGCGAGTTAAAATGGCTGACAGAGGAAGTGGGCTCTGACTCCGGAGGGACAGGGATAAGCTCGGCTCGTCACAGTCTGACACGAGGAGCTGCAGACTGTTTTAATGAAAGGCTTGGGTGGACAGACACACGCACGCTCATGTTTCTTCTCTGACAGGGACGCCAGGCGCAGTGATTGTGTGCGGAGCCGGTTATAATGGAGGCCAACGGGCAATCAGGCCTCTAATGATCGCTTTGGAAGGAACGTGTTTACAGGAACAATCATTATACGGCTGATTGCATCTTACTCCACTGCAAATAAAGCTCTTTCAAAGGTTCCTTCCACAGGCTTCCCTCAATTATGAGAAACCTGAAGACTTAAAGATGGGAGTTTATCAACTGGGTTAAAGTAATGAAAATATATATGAGCAAAATATAAGATTTAAAAAATATTTGAAAACTTCTGACAACAAACAAACGAGTAAAAATCGAATCCATTTATTTACTCCAATTCATTGCATTAGATTCTTACATTTGTATACATTTTAATTTTAGCATTTATCATCTATCATTTAGCATTTAGCAGTATCATTTTTGCTAATATATTGTGAATAGTCCACATATAATCCAGACTTATCAATACATTCTTGTGATGGTTTTCTAAAGAATTAGAGAATAGAAAGTTTTTGGTGGAACTTAAAATGTTTCTGCTTTGGCATCAGGCTGTGAAGAAAGGTATTTTGGTTTTAACCAAATCTTTATTTGTAAGACGATCATGACTCTTATGTTGTTTGTGCCATCCCTGTGTTCTAGTTTAAGTGCCGTGCTGATGTTGTGTGTGTGTGTGTGTGTGTGTGTGTATGGGTTAGCAGCAGTTGTCGGAGGACATCCCTGCTGCGGTGCTGGGATTGCATCAGCTCTGATGAATCTAATCCTGGTGTCTTTCAGGAGCGAGCGGGAGGAATGCTAACAGCCCAGACTGTCAATATCAATGACGCACATCAACATCCTACTCAAATCCTTCCTGCCCCACAACACACACACACACACATGCACAAAGACACACACACACACACACACACACACACTTATGCACACACACACACACACACACACACGGACACACACACGCGCACGCACACACACACACACAAACACGCACACACACGCACACACACACACTAACACACACACGGACACACACACGCGCGCGCATGCACGCACACACGGACACACACACTAACACACACTTACGCACACACACACACACACACACACGGACACACACACGCGCATGCACGCACACACACACACACACACACACACACACACACACACACACACTAACACACACACACACACACACACACACAGATGACAGTCTCAAATCAGGTGTCAGTGTTTCTGTTTGACTGGCCTTATGAATAAAATGAAATTTATCTGAAACAGAATAAAATATAACGTTTAGTTTAACTTGATGTAAAAATAACTAATATCTGAAAATAGCTAAAACCAACTGAAATAAAAAAAATAGGCATTACTAAAACTTACAAATTATCATAGAAATATAAAATAAGAATATGAAAACAATCCTGATTTTATAAAATGAACACTACAAACATTTATGAAAATATCAAAATATGAAATAAATAAAAATTATAGAAACTCATTGATACAAAAAACCCCACTATGTTAATATAAAATCACACACACAAACACAAAATCTTAATTGTCCTAAATGATTGTCCTAAAAAGCTTAACATATGCAAAATATAATTTCCTACCATGTTTAATCTATTTAAATAAAACTTTACATTTCATTTTTGTCACCATCATATAAATAGGAATTATAATGACAGAAATGAATCTGATATTTGAAACTATTTTTGGACCATAATAGCATACTACTGTACAAAAATTGTGTTTATCATTGATAGATACCATTGTGTTTAGGATCACTCACATATAACCAATAATGACTGACTACTAAACTACTCTTTTGTAGGAGTCTTGTGCTTTCCATCACACAGCGTGCTTTGAATACTTCGTTATGTAAAGGTGTGAGGTGTCAAATATTAATACTCTGACTCTTCACAGACTCTAAAGGCTTTTAGAGTTTCTAAAAGATGAAGACATCTCCAGCCTTGTTCTTGAGACCGAGAGCTTATCTTTAAGCTATTTCCATCCAGCCCCACAGAACAACAGGGTATTTTTAGTCTGTGGTACCTGTTGCTCTCTTTCCTCTGCAGGAAGCTGCCGTTTAGCTTGACATTTTGACTGGTCTGAGATACTTTCACATTCATGAGCGCAGGCCAGGACCTGAAGGTCTGAAGGTGAGCTGCTTGTTTGCATGATGATCAGGATCCGCTGTGGAGAGAGTTTGAGATGTTTGTTGCCGCTGCTGTGAACTTGCCGAGCTGATAGAACAAGCGACTTGTGAAAACACATTTTCGGCAGCGTTGGCAAACTGTGAAGAGAAGCGTTTCTCAGGGGAGCTGCTGAAACACACAGTGATGAGTGACCGATGGTACAGCGATGCTCCAGAGACTTCAGTGGATGATGCTGAGGTGGGCGTGTCCTCTTATGCTGGTGGGCGTGTCCTTTTATGCTTTATGCAAATGAGCAGCCATGTGATCTGGCGACTGCCAATAGGCTGTTTGGTTTGTTTTTATTTACTCCAACACTGCAGTGTGTTAAATGCAGTGGTCGAATTATAAAAGAGAATAATAATAAATAAATCAGTGGGGATGTTGTGGTCGATTTCTTTGGGTTCATGTACATGTTCATGTACACTTTTATCCAAAGCGACTTAATAAATCAGAACAATTTTGGTCAAAACTGATGTTTTTGGCTGGTTTAGGACAGTCATGGATAAATTATGATGACAATAGAAGCACCAGTAACTGGCAGCAAGTACCTGTTTTAATAAATGAGTTATTGAATCATTCAAATCAAATGATTTGTTCAAAATGGCTGATTCAATTAGAAACGAAACAATTGAGTCCATCTGAATGGACCGTTGAATAACCGGCTCACTCGATTTGACCAAAAACTGATTCATTCAAGCATCAGTAGCACCATGTTGCTATAAAATTAATAGCATTTTTTCTGCTCGTGCACATGTGCTGATAGTCAGAAAAAGTAAATTTCTTGTGCAAAGAATATAAAACCATTTGGACTCTCAAGACGTGTTTTTGTTTGTTTTCTGCAAAGTCGGTGACATACTCGATAATGTCAGCTCTGTCGTCTCTCAATCCCTCACAGTCACACATACAGCACAATAACATTGTGTCAAGTGAACGTCTTTCAATTCTAATGCTAATCGAGGACAAATCACACCTTCTGTTGTCTTCTTCTTAAAGAACTTCAAAAGTTGCACTTGAAGCACATTTCGCTTGAAAACTGCCGGACACTTGCTTCCGCTTGTTACAGTACTGAGCTGTGATTTTCCCATCACCATCATCATAAGCAGAGGATATTAACATGTAATTTGCACGATATAATGCACAACATTATTAATCTAAAGGGGATGGTTAAGGGGGATGGTGGTTTTACAGAGGGGATGCTTTGTGGTTTTTTTTTTTGTTTTTTTTTTTTTTTTTTTTTTTTACCAGTTTTCAACCTCAGTTTGAGCCCCGGCTAAATGTCCTTATATTGCATTGCTCACACACAGCATAGCAGCAAAATGCTTCCAGAAATGATGTAATTCCTAAAGCCAGTATCATTCCTAATCGCTGGATCTGACCCGTCCTCTGATAGACGCTTCTCATGCGGAGATATGTTGATGTGTGGAAGCCCTCAGTCTCTGATGAAAGAAGGCAATTTTACTGTATTTATTAGTTTTCTGTTTCAGATATGATTCTGTATGTCCATATCATATGTCCGTCAGTTTACACTGTAATGACGCTTGCAAGCTCGCGCTGTTCCGCTAGTCTGGTTTCACATGCTGTATTTTTTTACTTAAAGACAGAAAACAGACGTTTCCTCATGCTGAGAGATAAGCAGATGTATGTGTGTGAAAAAAATATCATGGATGGTGTTAAAATAAATGACACAGCGGATGATCAGGGCTTCTGTTCTCTGTTATTATTTATATATATTTATATATATATTAATGTTATTGTATTTTTTATTTTAAGGTTATCAGCTGATTTTTTTTTTCATCTTTTTTTAAATGTTATTTTATATTTTATAATATTATTTATTAGTATTTAAAGATATAACACCAATTATATTAATATTATTTTAAGGTTATTGACTTATATTTTTTTAAATGTCATATTTAAAAATATTATTTATTGGTTTATTTTTTAGGATATCACAATTATTATATTAATATTATTATTTTAGGGTAAAAGTTTTTTTATATTATCATTTTAATGTGTTGTTTTATGGTTTAAAATATTATTTATTATCACTGATTATATTATTTTAAGGTTATCAGCCGAAATACCTGTATTTGTAGATTTTTTTTAAATATATTTTACTTTATTTACTTATATACTTATTTACTAATAACTGCTCAGGCATGATAAGAATATATTAGTCAAGGCGATTATTTTCATTATTTTGTTGGTGCTCAGCAGCTAAACAGAGATTTCTGAAAGTTGCACAACTCAAAAAGACCAACTGGAATCTGAGCCCACTTAAAAGTTTTTAATGTTTTATTAAATATTTCTGTTAATGGGATCATGCTTTCAAGACTGAAGTACTCTCAGCTTTAGAGAAATGGTTTAACACATTTTACCATGTTTAAATTCATTCTTTAAATTCCACAGATTTGTCCACATGAAACAGATTGGTGCCCATAAATGGAGAAAATGTGTGAAAGAAGTCATCTTCAGATTCCATCTGGGCCTCCTCATGAGCCAATTCATGGCTCGCTTCTCAACATATTATCCCATAAGGAAATAAGTGAATAACAGAATTACCAGGTACAGGAAACCTGCGAATCTAGTTGATAATAGAGCACAATTACTGCGCTGGATTGTGATGAGGTCAATGGCTGGCTTCCTGTTTTCTGCACCAGTGACTGCCGCTTTCATTCGATTGTCATTGATTGGAGCTTGCCTCACAAATGCCTTTGCAAATTGACTCGCAACCACAAGCAGGGCGTACATAATGAAGCTTTCTGGAAATGAAAGACTGCGCCAAACACACAGCCTCGATTCATAAGCCTCAGTAAAAGCTGCGCCATGTAAGATCCTCAGACAGAGCACAATCAATTGCTGGGGGAGTTTAATCTCGAGATGTTTGCCTGAATTCACTAGTTTAACATTTCATTAGAGCATGCAGTGGGCGGACCATGCCACATTTCACCTCAAAATCTAATTAAAATGGTGTGTGTGTGTGTGTGTGTGTATGTATCTATAACTTTTAATTTTAATTAACTAATTCATTTATTTGTTTGCTTTCTTACTTAGTTTATTACTTCCCAGAAATGACTGTGTTTTGAGGAAATGTAATCTATCAAAACAAGTTTAAAAATAGACTACATTTTCTTTATGCAAAATATAATTTCTAATTTCTTTCTTTTGATTTTTGGGTAAAATATGACCTTGTTCTTGACAGGTTATGCAGCTTCTCTAATAATGATCCAACATCTATTTATTTATTTTTGTTTATTTTCTGTAATCGTTGTGGCGATCATATTAATTAGCAATCATTTAATTAACTGTTAATTAAAATTGTCGGCTAGATTAACAGATTTTTTTTTTCCAGGAAGTTTCACAACTCAAATGCAAAAGCTGACTACATTTTCTTTATGCAAACTATAATTTCTTTCTTGTGAATTTAGGGTTAAATATGACCCTGGCGTGTTCTTGCCAGGTTTTGCGTTCTCCGTAATAATGATCCCCCATACATGGACTGACCTATTTCTCAATTACCCTTTTTAAAAGATCACCACCTTTCTAGAATGAAACACAGACTCTATAATACACGGTTATAGCACTCAGTCTTTAGACATGAGCTTCATAACATGACCTCGTTTGAGGCTGGGATTTTAACAGCCCTCGGAAACCAGTTGACGAATGACCTTTCACAGCGCTCAGCGGCATCCATCAGCCGCCCGCTTTAATACACAATAATATCGAGCGGACAGATAAACCGTCCTCTCGCCGCAGCCTGCGACATGATTTCTGAATGAATTCAATTCATTTAATATGCTCCACTGTAATGGGGTAATCTGGTTGTTCATATTCATGAGTAACTGTTGCATAGCGTCTGTTTAGAAAAGACTGCAAATGCTCCAAAACAAGCATCTGTCCTCCGAAAGCCATTGCTGCTGAGTCATGGGAAAAACAAAGGGAAGAAACGGCTCATTCATTTGAAAGGATCCAGAGCCGCTTTCACTCATTTGCTCTCCAGAATCGTGCTAGCATTACTCATACAGACTATCATAAAACCAGCGAGCTATTTTTAGCACCGTCCGGCTTTTTATGTAGGTCAAAAATCGGAGGATTTCTCGGCAGGTGGGATGAGATGTATGGGAGAACTTGAGAGAAATAAAGGCAGAACGAGACTGAGACTGTGTTACAGCTTCACCGCTGCTTCATTTGAACTAATCATCCATAAAATGACGTATGGTATGACGTTCTGTACAACAGTTTTGGTTTTAATACATTTTATTTATTTATTTTGATTTGACACGTTTATACATTTTATTATTTCATTTTATTTAAATGATAATTTTTGTTGTATTTTATTTTATAATTAATGTATTTTTTATTTAGTTTTGTATTTTATTTTCTTAGTTTTGTATTTTTAAATTCAATCATGTACTATTAAATTTTAGATTTTAATTCAGTTTTTGGTTTAATTTGTATTGTGTAGTTTGCCTTTTATTTATTTATTTATTTTTTTAAATGTTGTTAAGTTGTTTTGTATTTTATTTTATTTTTTCTTTGTCTCAGTGCTCTTAAGCAAAGACAGCAGAATGCAAAGGGTACGCTTCAGCCGACAAACTGAACTGAATGGCAATGCTAAGGGATGGCTCTTCTGCAGGTTTTATAGACACTTTGGTTGACACAGATCCAGTGTGTCGGCTGGTAAAGAGTAAGGTTGGTTTCTTACATTCCACTGAAGTGCCTCTTTTCAATGTCACTCTTCATTTAGCTTTTCACATCTCTCCCTCTTGAATATCACTTTCAAATTCAACCTATCTCAGTCCTTTTGTGAGCAGCACCAATGCAGTATCTTGACTAGCAGGTCTTCTCTGTGTGGAAGCCACTGTGTCCTTGAGATGCCCTCTAGCTTGAAATAAAGACATGTATGTATTTTTGAGAGAGAAATATTAATTCTGCCTCTCTTAATTGACTCTGCTGTTATTCACAGTAAGAAATGGTGTCAGAGTCAGCTGTAAGTTCAAAGCCATCATAAATCATCAAGTCTTGTGTTTCTGTATGTGAAAAGATTTATGATTCTCACCACTGCTGCTCTTTCCTTTGCCCTTTTTATACTATGCAGGACTCTGGTACATGATACGTGAATGTATTAAAATTAAAATTAAAATGTACAGCAAATGGCTGGAGCCATTTCCGAGTTAATAAATGACAAGGAGGCAGCATCATTGTGTGATATTGATTTTAAGCAACAGTTTAATGAACAAATTTAATATTGGGTAACTTGCTTTTGAGATATGATATTGTCAGATATGTTGTGTTTTTCAATAAAAAAGGGTTTGAAAACAAAATAATTATTTGATGATTCAGAATTATGACGTAAAGATGTAATAATGAGATAAATAGTCAAAATTATTATATTAAAAGTAAAAAGTCTCTTGACTCTGTTTCATAATTGACTAGATATCTCATAATTTTGACTTTTTATCTCATAACTGGATGAGTATCTGATCATTTTGACTTTTGTATTTCATAATTTCACATTTTTTATCTCATAATAGACTTATTAGCTCATAATTTTGACTTTATATTTCATACTCAGCTTAGTATCTCATAATTTTGACATTTTATCTGATAATCAACATACTCTACTATCTCATAATTTTGATATTGTATCTCATAACTGACTTACTGTAGTATCTCATAATTTTGACTTTTTGTTTCATAATTGACTTCATATCTCATAATGAATATGTTTTATCTCATAATTGACTTGGTATCTCATAATTTTGACTTTTTATCTCATAACTGGCCGAGTATCTGATCATTTTGACTTTTGTATCTCATAATTTCTAATTTTTTATCTCATAATAGACTTAGTATCTCGTAATTTTTACATTTTATCTTATAATCAGCATACTTAACTATCACATAATCTTGATATTTTATCTCATGATTGACTTAGTGTCTTAGAATTTAGACTTTTTATTTAATAATCAACTTACTATCTCATAATATTTACATTTTATCTGATAATCAACATACTCTACTATCTTATAATTTTGATATTGTATCTCATAACTGACTTACTGTAGTATCTCATAATTTTGACTTTTTCATATTGACTTCATCTCATAATTAATATGTTTTTTCTCATACTTGACTTGGTATCTCATAATTTTGACTTTTTATCTCATAATTGACCGAGTATCTTATCATTTTGACTTTTGTATCTCATAATCGACATAGTATCTCATAATTTCAACATTTTTATCTCATAATTGACTTAATAGCTCATCATTTTGACTTCATATTTCATAATCAATTTAGTATCCCATAATTTTGCATTTTATCTTATAATCAACATACTTAACTATCTCATAATCTTGATATTTTATCTCATAATTGACTTGGTATCTCATAATTTTGACTTCATCTCATAATTGACTTAGTATCTTATAATGTTTACTAAAATTTTATTAAAATTGAACTTTTCTGTTTGAATATATTGTAAAATGTCATTCATTGCTGTGATCAAAGCTGAATTTTCAGCATAATTTTTCCGGTCTTCAATGTCACATGATCCTTCAGAAATCACACTAATATGCTGATTTACTGCTCAAGAAGCATTTACTATATGTTGTAAACAGTTGTGCTGCTTCATATTTTTGTGAAAACTAAGATACATTTTTATCAGGATTCTTTGATGAATAAAAAGTACAGCATTTATTTGAAATAGAAATCTTTTGTATCTTTATAAATGACTTTACTGCCACTTTTGATCAATTTAATGCATCTCTGCAACTTGAAGAGTAGTGTTCATGTATGTTGTGTGTGTGTGTGTGTGTGTGTGTGTGTGTATATATATATATATATATATATATATATATATATATATATATTGCTAATTTTAAAGCACAGTGGGTGGCAAGTGGGTGGCAGGTACAAACATCTTTTTAGCTTGTATATATACAGTAAGTGCATAAACTTCACAAAGATCTTCTTGTGTGACAGCTTGTATAGTGACAATCACTTTGAGATAAAAAAATATATAGGAAAAAGTAACTTGTGACAACTCTGAAATGACTTTCCTTTTCGATTAACATCAAGAATGACTCTTTATTAACCCCTCCAAACATCAAGCTACGTTTTTACTATATAGTGACTACTTGTCACTCTCCAATTAATCCCCAATGGATAAAAAAGTCCCTGCGTTTCTTTCAATCATTAAATATTCTGTTTCACTCAGAAAAGTGTCACGTTACAGAAGCAAAATGGGTTGCTAACGGCGTCCCATTCAGATCTATTAGCATAAAGCGCTAG
>NC_081761.1:35053229-35068229 GCF_963082965.1 Carassius carassius
CTTGCTGTATGAATAGAGGCGTAAAAGGAGAAGTGTCTGTAGAGGAACTTCGAGTTATGAATGTCCTGCTTCTGTCTTCCATGCGGCAAACACAGATGTGGATAAGATTTGTATCCTCATTTGAACAGTTGGGTCAGATTTAATGGGTCTCATGAGGTCTGGAGAGCATGTTGCGTGTAGGCAGATGAAGCTGTGCGGGACATTAACTGTAGTGTGCACTTGTGTTTGTGTGGAGGTTCAGTCTGACCTTTGCTCCTCTTCTTTCTGTCGAAAGCTTCGTCTTCCTGCAGCTCTATCACTCTCCATTCTTTGGCAGTGAAGCCAACAAACCCCTCCTGCTGCCCAAAACTCAGGTGAGGAGACCATCTCTCTTATAACTGGGCAAATCTCCCATATGCTTTACATCTAAAGTCACACCAAATTAAAAAATTGAAAAAAAAAAACTTTAAATTATATATATTTGTCTTTTTATTTATATATATATATATATATATATATATATATAATGTTTATATATGTGTGTGTGTGTGTGTATGCATATTATCCATGGTAATAGTATTTGTTATAATTTATGCAGATTTTTGTTTTAAAATCTGGATAGGGTCAGGGTTATTATTTATAGCTAAAATTAAAACATTTTCATTAATCAAAATAAAACAAGCATTAACTAAATAAAATAAATAAATAAATGAAAACATATTTTGGCAAGCCAACATTTCACATTTTAGTGTAAGTTGATGTATTCAAATAACTATTACTAGAAAATAAATAAAAACTAGTGCTGTCAAACAATTAATCACTCTTAATCACATCCAAAATAAACATATTTGTTTACATAATATATGTGTATATTTATTAAGTGTGTGTATATATATAAAAACACACACATATAGTATATATTTAAAAATATTTACATATTATTATTATTATTATATATAAATATATAATTAATATATAAATGCAGCATTTTCCTTAAATATATACATGAATGTGTGTTTATTTATATATACATAATAAATATAAACAGCACATTCACATATATTATGTAAACATTTTTTTTTATTTTGGATGTGATTAATGGCGATTAATTGTTTGACAGCACTAATAAAAAAAAACGTTTAAAAATTGACCAAAACACAACATAAAAAAAGGCTAAAATATTAAACTATAAAATCAAATTTTTTTTACAAATAAATATATTAAAAATACTAACAAAAATATATAATGGTACTAAAATATCAGTTTGTGTAGGATATAACTGGATCAGACTGAATTACAGTCATCAGAATGGTTTTGCATTACAGTAATGAGATCTTAAAGGGAAAATATTTTTTTTTATTCAAATAATAATACAAATAAATAAAAATATTTTTTGACTTTCATTCTATAATTTGGATGTAGATGTAGGTTTTTTTTTGAGACTGACCCAATCACTTTCTATGGGCCTCTTCATCGTCCTCATATCAATGTTGTTCCCAGCTGATCGATCGAGCCGTTAAAGTCCTGGACCAGATGCCTCCGTACGACACTCATAAGATCGGCGTGGTGTTTGTAGGAGCCGGGCAGGTAGAGTCACGTTCTGCTGGTTCAGAGCTCGCTGGAAGGCTGTGTGATTGACCGTTGTTTATTATCAGGCCAATAACGAGGTGTCGATCCTGTCCAACGAGTACGGCTCCAACCGCTACGCTCAGTTCCTCACGGGCCTGGGAAAACTCATCCACCTGAAGGACTGCGACCCAGACCAGATCTTCCTGGGAGGACTGGATCAGTACGGAGACGACGGAGAGTTCACCTACTGCTGGCACGATGACATCATGCAAGGTCAGGCCAGAATCAGTGTTACCAATAAACATAACTAAATAACAATAGCTTTCATTAGTCTAAATAATCATTGTATTGTTACATGTTAAAATGCTAACACTTTACAACGAGCTTCATTAGTAAATGTTAATCAATGCATTAATATTAATGAACAATGAGCAATATGTTTGTCACAATATTTATTTATGTTTGTTAACGTTAATTAATACAAGTATAGCATTGGACGCTCATGTTAGCTCAGCTCCATTCATTAATATTAGCAGATAAAACTTTGGATTTTAATAATGCATTAGTGAATGTTGAAATAAATATATACTCAGATGAATACATTTTTAAGTATTTTTCATAGATGTTAACTAATGTTAACAGATGAATCCTTATTTAAAAGCGTTACCATTAAAATAATCTTTCTTAATAATAATAATAAATTATTTTTCAAAATAATCCAACATGTACAAAAACAATATATGTATATATGTTATTTTGTGTGTGTGTATTATCATTAATTGTACTTTAATAGTAGTAATAAACATAATTTATTATTATCATTATTATAAAGTTCTTAGAAGTAATGTAACAAAAAAACTAGCAAGTATGAGGAATATAATATTAGTCAGTATTTCTTTAGTCACTGCTGATTGAGCAACGATAATATAATAATTAATATTTTAATGCTGTCAAATGATTAATCACGATTAATCGCATCCAAAATAAAAGTTTTTGTTTACATAATATGTGTGTGTGCACTGTGTATATTTATTATGTGTATATATATAAATACAAACGCATGCATAGATATATTAAAGAAAAATGTTATTTATATTTTTAATACATTTATATATTATATTATATTATATGAATGTAAATATATGCATGTAAATATTTTCAAAATATATACTGTATGTGTGTGTATTTATATACACATTATAAATATACACAGCACACATATATTATGTAATCCAAAACTTTTTTGGATGCGATTAATCGCGATTAATCCCTTAATAGTAATAAGAATTATATTTAATTATATTAAACACTAGTAGGTGTATTCAAAGGTATATTTATAATTACTACTATTATTAGCAGATTTAGTTATTATTACTATTACATTACTTTTTATAACTATTTATTAACAAAACAAAAAGAGAGTTCCTAGAAGAACATAATAAATAAAAGCAAACCTGTGTAAATGTCAGATATGTGAAGTATGATGTATTTATGCAAGGCTTTGAGTGTTATTATGTGATGTTCGGAGCAGGAGCTGATGTTAATGCAGGTGTTTTGTTCGTCTGCAGCGATTTTCCACATAGCCACTCTGATGCCGAACCGCGAGAGCGACAAGGGCTGCTGCAATAAGAAACGCCACATCGGGAATGACTTTGTGGTGGTGGTGTACAATGACTCCGGAGAGGAGTACAAACTCGGCACCATCAAGGTGTGTGTGTGTGAGAGAGAGTCCACATGCATCTCATTTCTGTTGCTGCCACGTTCTTTCAGAAGCATTTTTAAATGATGATATTTTGTTTAGGGTCAGTTCAACTTCGTGGAGGTGCTTATAAAGCCTCTGGACTACGAGAGTAACCTGGTGACACTGCAGTGCCGGAAAGGTGAAACACACACACACATCTCTCTGAATCTAAGCGGCTTGTGTGTGTGTGTGTTTGTGTGCGCTCAGTAATGCTGTAACTCCTCCTCCTCTCTCAGATCTGGAGGGTTTGGTCGACACCAGTGTGGCGAAGATCGTTTCTGACCGCAATCTACCGCTGCTCGTGAGACAGATGGCACTCCACGCCAACGTGAGCCTCCTCCTTGTCTTTTGTCTCTTTTTTCCTGTGTCTTATGGAAGTTTAATTCTGCCACAGAACAAAAAATGTATCTTTTCTAAATTTGGACATTTTACCCTGAAGTGTGAGTTCATATCTAACAATTCATAGATCAGAGACTTTTTCCCTCGGAATTCTGACTTTTATATTTCGCATTTCTTCTCACAATTAATATTTTTCTATTTATTTTTTTTTATTTAATTTTTTTTTTTCTGGGAATTGTAAGTTTACATCTCACAGTTTTGAATTTCTTTCTTGGATTTCAATTTTTTTTCCCCCTCACAATTCAGATTAAAATTTTTTCCAAGGAAAAAAAAAACTGAAATATTCATTTTATTGTTTATCTGAGTTTTGAGTTTACATCCTACAGTCTTTTTTACACACCAGAATAAAAAAGAGATTTATAGACAGAGAAAAAAGTGAAAAAATGAATCAGAATTGAGAGCTAAAAAGTTGCAGATACCATTTTATTTAATGTTTTATTCCACGGTGCAAACAAGCTTCTATAGTTAGTTATATTTACACACAGATATTGTTGACCTCTGCCCCTTGTGTTTTTTGTAGTGCTGTCAAATGATTTATTGTGATTAATCATATCCAAACGTTTTGGTTTACATAATATATGTGTGTGTACTGTACATATGTATTATGTAAATATAAATACACATACAGTATAAATAATAAATAAATAGTTTTATTTTGGGTGTGATTAATCGTGATTAATCATTTGACCAATTTTTTTTATGCAACAAAAAAAGGCCTTTTCTTTTTCTGTCTGACAGCATTGTATGCAATTCATTCACTTAACATTGAGAAAAGAGTTCAAATGCTTAAACCAGAACTGTTTTGCTAGGTTTCTTCTAATTTATATTTTTTTTTTTACTGTTTTTTTTTTTTTGTGAGTACTTTTTAAATTTCACTCAGGTATGTTTTGGGCTAGATACATGGACTTTTAATTGAGCAACATGTCACATTACTTCCATGTAAGTGTGATTTTCTGAGTACTTTTCACATCCCTGACTGTGGATGTCATAATCCGAGGTGTTAGTTATGTGGAAAGGATGCAGAGTGAGCGCAGTAATAACAGTGTTTGCCTTAACAGGAAGCACAAATAAAGCAGTTTCTCTCAGCACGCAGTCTGTTTAACATAAATCTGCAGTTTTTTCTGGGGTAGTTCTCTTCCCACCTACTGCTGATAACTGGAGAGTGTGTAATAAAGCTGTCTGGCCTCCGAGGCCCTCCGAATTCCTGCCGGCTCCAGGAGAGAGCGCCCCACTGCACACATGCAGGTCAGGGGAGGATAAATGCAGAACTCAGGTTTCACCCGGGAGGGACACACACTGTTTTTGGGTGGATTATTAACTTCTTGTTTCCATGGCTACAAGAGAACTTTAGGAGACAGAAAGCACTTTAGTTTGGGAATTTATGTGCAATCCTGGCACCATGTTGCTATCCTAAATCAGCATGTGTCCCAGCATACGGCACTCGCCTCTCACAGTCCAATCAACATCTGACAGAGAAAATCTGATCCAAAGCTAAATTCAGAAGGTGGTCACAGCTTGTGTTTTCATTCTTCAAGCAGTAATTTCAAATGATCACATTGCATTCGAACCTTTATAATGAGAGTTTTATCTTGTGTAGATGGCATCGCTGGTGCATCAGTGCAGAGCCAACCCATCAGACGCCTACGCTTCAAAATGGTTGGCCAGATTGAGACACATCAAGAGGATCAGGACACGGGTACCAAAGCTCATATATGTGATTTCTAGATCTAGATTTAACTTTTGAATGTGAATATAGTGTCATTCAAAAGTTTGGGATCAGTACATTTTCAGTACGTTAAGTTTCATCTGCGCATCAAGGCTGCATCTATTTGATCAAACATACATAAAAACTGTATTATTGTGAAATATTACTGCAAATAATGGTTTTCTATGTTTATAATCTTTAAAGTAAGCTGTATTTTCTGCATCATTACTCCTCAGTGTCACATGATCCTTCAGAAATCCCTCTAATAGGCTGATTTATTACCATTGTTGAAAACAATTAAGTCGTGATACTTTTTTCAGGATACTTTGGTGAATATAAAGTTCAAAAGAACAGCTTTTATTTAAAATAGACATTTTTTTGTAACAATATACACTACTCTTTAAAAGTTGGAGGTCACTATATTATATACGTAGTCTTTTTTGAAAGAAATTAATACTTTTATGCAGCAAGGATGTG
Source organism: Carassius carassius (assembly GCF_963082965.1). NCBI lineage: Eukaryota > Metazoa > Chordata > Actinopteri > Cypriniformes > Cyprinidae > Carassius > Carassius carassius. Next base: position 35,059,100 of record NC_081761.1, read on the forward strand.
TTCAATTGATAACAAGTGATAGTAAAGACATATATTGCAACAACATAACCCCAAAGTTTTGTTTGGTAGTATAATGTGTATATATTTATATATCACATGGAGGATGTCTTCTCCATCGACAGGCTCAGGAGGAAATTCAGTCACGCCCCACTCATGCAGTCTCTCTGACACAAAGCCACGCCCCCATGCAGAATAAACCCGCCCACCAGCCCTCCGGCTCTGCTTCAAACCCAGACGCCGGCCAGAGGAAGAGGCTGGTGTCCACCGTCGACGATTTCACAGACTTTGTCTAGTGAGAGACCAGTGATGTGTTTTAAATTGAGACCGAGAGACGCTGCGTTCCCATCAGTCCAGACGAACCAATCCACTCCTGAAGGCGGAGGGCAGAGAGGTTTGGTGTTAGTAAGATTTGATCACCTTTAAAACCACCCAACATGCCACAGGAAGTAAGAGATCCGCTCAGCCGGGACACAGCTTCACTCAACGCTGTGACTGTATGAATGAATTTGACAAAGCGCTGCTCTGACTGCTGACAGATGGATGTAAAGCACGCACTGGTGTTATCAGCAGCCAGTTTTAGCAGAACGACTACATTGCACACACACACGGTTAACACGCTTTCCTTTCTCTGCTAGTCTTCATCCAAGTGTTTCTTTCTCTAGAAACACACTCATTTCCTCTTGTTGTTTTTCTCTGAATATATTAAAATGTTCTGTGATATTAACGGTCCAACCGTTTTGCTTGGTTCCTGTTGTTTTCTTTGTGTTTGATGGTTATTGCTTATGTAATGAGTTTCTAATAGAACAACAGATTTGCAGAACAACAGCTAGTACGGTAAACCACATCAGAAGTGTGTGTGCATGTGTGCGCTTCGCTACCAAATAAAACACTCAAATGTGCAAATACTGCTGTCGTTTAGAGTCTACTTTCACTCTTTTTAAGACTATTGTTTTATATATAATTGTTCTATAGCCTATATTAAATGCAGTTACATCAGAAGAAACGAATACATTTTGCCTTTTTAAGGAAAATGTACGTAAATCACTGTAATTAATTCATGAAGTAATCATGCATTACACTCAACACTGCCTGTTAATTCACACATTTAAAGTTATAAGACAGTGTTGGGTCTTTTAGTGTTGATTTGAATCAGTTTCAATCTTGAATTGAAGCCCCACAGGAACCACAAATGCTTAGCTGTCATTCTTTATTTGACTTTGTCAAGTGCAAAAGCATGTAAAGCGAAGTGCTACAGCGTTACAAGTACAACAACACAATTCAACACAAGATGTCAAACTTGAAATCAACACATGACTGTACCTTCAGCATTTAATACCATAAAAATAAGACTTTACAATATCGCATGCAAGTATGTTTTGACAGTTGTGACTGGTTTGAAATGACAGACATGATTTTTTTTTCTGATAAAGAGTAATAAATATTTCAACGGCGATACTATCTTGCATAGAACTAAAAAGCCATTATATTTTAAAACGACTGATTGTGCTGTGTGCAGTTCTATTGGAAATAGCAATGCTTTCATTCCCTTCTTGGGTCTTATTTTTTCCTTTGGCCAAAGCATTTGTGTGAAATGATTGAACAAGAACAAGATTAAAACAATGCATTCAAACTCGAATACAATATTTACATCAGGGCACACCAATATGTACAGATAATCATGACCTTTCTAAACCTCATCTTGAATGGCCTGAATAAGAACATTACTGTAGTGGAAGTGACCTTTGATTGAATCAAAACTCCCTGTAGAGGATATTTTCGAGTGCTTAAGCAAATCATCACTCTAAACTACATTAATTTCAATATATGAGACCTCAATACATGTATTGTTTAAAGTGGAAAACAACAAACAAAAAAAAATCAAATCCTGGTTTGGGTTTTTAAAAAGAAGGTCCCTGAGAATCGTCACCGTAAACAATGATTTAATACTTCACAAAAGACATCAAATCAACACATTGTAGAAACAAAAACATGAAAATGAATTGTAATTAATATCCTGATGTAGCTTGTGTATAATACTCAAAGAGAATAGTTCTGGAAAGTTGTATGTGAAGAAATAGTACATACTAGTTTAAAATATGGCAGAGCACTAAAGCTTGACATTGAAATAAAGTGCTAAAAGAAACTTGAGTTAACTTCTTGTTACTTGAGTTGCAAGCTTTGGCAAAATTATACGAAGAGTATTGCTGTTGTAATTATCTCTTATGTTCGTACCAAGCTTATTTATTATTTCTGCAAAACATTTTCCATAACACATTCAAATTAAATCACACTGATGCCATCACAATCATTCATATTATAACATCAATACAAAGTGCTTTTTAAATTAATTTCAAAACATCATCGAAGGCAGCAACAAACATACTTCCATTTATCACAAGCTGGTTTTTCATTCATTAACAAACTACTTAACAATAATAAGGCTTTATGGAACATCGCATTTACATGCTGGAATAACAAATCCCCATAGAGAGGATTCTGGGAGTTGTGCTTGAATGAGGGATGTACCTTTGTCTTAATTCTGTCTCAACTTTTTACTTACTTCATCCAACATTTCATGTCCTACTATTACATTATCCCAAATATTTGTTCTCCCTTTAAATTCACACTTTCTCTCAGTTTTCCTTCTAATATCTTCTTCTCTCATTCGCCCTCTGGTCCATTTCGCTCTGAGAAACCTCTGAATGGAGCTGACATGCAATTATGTCAGAGAAAATATATTCGAAATCCTGAGGATTACTAGTTGTTTAGCACCCTGATGGCCTCTTCAGAAGTATGTTAGTGTGAGTGTATAAGTGTAGGTGGGTAATTGTACAAATTCATATGTTTTCTGATATGTTTTTCGCAAAAAGGCCATTATATTAAGAAGCATGAATTATGCATAAGTACCTCGAAGCATAGCTCTATATTTATGTAATGGCATCAAATATGTACCTGCAATCTGGGTGTGTTTTTATGTCTGTATGTGTGCGATTTTGTCAGTGTGAGCCCTTTTTGAATAAGCTGTGCCTATTCTGCATCAATGGGCGATACATATACCCATGACCTTAAGATAGCTTCCTTTAACAATACAAAAAAGAACGTTTCATCAAACCTAACTAAAAACATTGTACAAGAAATACCATCAAGCTTTAACTATCCTGCATCAACAGGCATACTGTTGTAGTCCTTCATTGTCTCTTCCAAGAGTTTGTTTTGTTGTTGCGACAGCACAAGGTGTGCTCTTGTCGGTTTTCAACCCAGTTGACCACCAGGGTCAAGAGGTTGGACTTGAGGTCACTGCAATTGGGGAAGGAAAAGGGAAACTTGCATTAACTGGAACGTCTTGAGGATTGTAGAAACCATGGTGTGACCTGCACCCAGTTTCCATCTTGAGACTTTTAGTAAGGCTGTACAAATCAAAAGACTTGTGGGCTGGAACTTAAGGCTATGGTGTATTATTTAGTTTTAAGCAACTAGTATTGCTTTCGCTCTTCTTGAAGGCCTGGTCACAAAACCTGCTGTCACCAGGTCCCCCTTTCTTCATGAAATGCTGTAACCCTTGAGCTTCAACATTCCTCGAGTTCCTAAGCCTTACAACTCCAATTCCAAATTCCCGCCTGTACTTATGTACTGACTGGTGAAACCTTGGGGTCTCAAGGTTTGGGGTGTCCTGAGATAGGTCTGTCTGTGTTGGGGTGCACCTTATTTTTAAGTGGGGGAGGTTTGTGCTTGCGTTTGCGGCTGGGATTCGTAGTAGTATGTGCAGGGTGCCGGAAAACACTGGAGGGAAGGTTCTCACTGTTGGTGGGAGAAATCCACTCATGGGAACGAGGGATCGGTACAGGGGTAGTTATGGCAGAAACAGGAGCAGTTGAGGAAGTGGATGATGGAGTGGGAACAGGGTTAGGGATGGGTTTGTTGGCACAGCCAGCAACCTCAGGTTCCCTTTGGAAATTTGGGTCCACCTTGTTGGAGGTTCCTTTTACTTTATGAGAAGACTTTTCTGCCCTTTGGCCTTTAGGTTGACTACTGTCCCGCTCAGGTGGACTTGCTTTGAGGGGACCCGAGTCCACCTTGTGAGGGTCTTTCTTAGTCTTGTCTTCATCTGCCACCATGTTACTAGGGGTTTCTTTAGTCTTTTGGAGACTATCGGTCTTGTGGGGATTCAAGTCCATCTTATTAGGGCTTGTGGGAAGAGAACTTGTGGTTTCTGAGAACTTCTCTGATTTCCTTGACCTTCGATCTCTCTTGTGAGGATTTCTCTCAGATGCAGGTGCACTTATTACAGTTCTCGGTGGAGATAAGCTACTCTCTGCCACTTGTGTACTCCTGTCTGTCCCCTTGTATCTATGTCTCTTCTGTCCTGCAGACTCAAGACTTCTGTGGCGGCGTACCCCTCTGCCCCGTCCTCTACTCTTCCTCAGCAGTCTCTCTAGGCGACACTCTGTTCGATACAGTTCCTCTGTGGCGTGGGTCACCCGGTCCAGCTGCAGAAGCAAAGCATCAAATGCTGGGAGGATTCTGCGTAGTGTTGCCTCCATCTCAGCTATCTCCTTCCAGCCTTGGCCTCCAACTATCACCCCAAGACCTAAAGTGAGGCCAAGTCCTAGACCTGGGGCCTCAGCCAGACTGCAAGGGCTGCTGGATCTGGGACACCAGGAGGCCTCAGATCCTCCGTCAATGCTGTCGGGAGTTGGGGGAGCCTCAGGAGTGTCAAGAGGAGGAAGACACAAGGACTTGCAGTCACTAGTTGAAGAGGAACGTGAAGGAGGGAGCTCCATACCTTCAAACCTCACCTTGTGCCGGAACTGTTGGTGAAGAAAGGCATAGTGGGTCAAGAGAAGGTGGTGGTAATTTAAAGGATAAAGGTATGCGATCAAGGTTTAATCTGGAGGACATGTGATTCAACAATGCTAGAGTATCGGTAAGAACCAAGCACTCTTTTATCCAAAGCAATTGACTGAATTATTTTATAAAGACAATCCCAGGGTTAGGAACCCAGTGGTAACAGCTCATGGCTCATTCTTTGGAGTGTTTTACCAGCAACCATTTACTCACCCTGAGCTTTAGCCATACCCAAAGTTACTAAGATTCTTATCTAGACCTGGTGATTCAGGGTGAATCTTTTCTACTCTGCAAATTGCTTGGGATGAAGGCCCTCTACAAATATACTATCAATATATGGAAGGGAAAATGGGATCCGTGGATAATTGAGCTATTCAATTTTGGTAAAAAGAATAAATAAATAAAAATTTAAAAAACTACATTGGTAACTCATTTCATTAGACAAAAGGGCAGGGAATCCTGAATATTATGGAAGAACACAGACCTCTTTAGCACGGCTGAGCCCCATCCACATTTTGAGGCGTCGCAGGAACAACTCCACCATTTCATAGTCCTGCAGGTCAACGGCTGGACGGTACAGTTCTGCCCTTGCCCGACGATAGTTCCTTAGCAATGCCGAGATCAAAAGCCACAACAACACTAGTCGTAGGAGAGTGAAGCTAATGTAGAAGATGAAACAGGAAGCAGTACATAGGGAGGAGCCACTGTCCGGTTGCAACGACAATAGTCCACGCCCATTAGAGCCTAATAACTTCAAGCAGGTAGAGCTAACAGTTCCATAGCCCTCCATGACAGAGTGGAAAAGCTAGAGGGGAAAAAAACATAGTACTTGTTTAAAGATTTTGCTAAACCTTTTTTTTTACTTTTTTATTTTATACATAGGACTAAATCCAGAATATCTGGTCTACGGGATTTTGACCTCTCCTTAACAAGCCACATGATCTGACACCAAAGAGTGTGGAAGAGGATATGCCCTGATGTTTAATACATTAGTTTTGTGTGCTTGCAAAAATCCCTCTGTATGTATGAGTAACAGCAATGGTGATGCTTGGCTTAACAAACAACTAATAACAATACCCAGTTTATACACAAAGTCACTTCAGCATGCCTAGTTTTACATTCCTGAGTAGGAAATTTGTAATTCAGGCAGAATCAGGGTCCTTGTACACTCAGTTATGTACATAGTTAAAAGAGACAGACATTCAGTTCAGATAAATCATAGTCTGACATGTGCTGTCCATGTGGTTTAAATCATTTTGCAGATGGTGTGCATCAGTGTGTGTGTGTACTAACCAGGTGTCCGGTGTGTGAGTATGCCAACAGGAACACGAGTAGAGTGATTGCAACTGTCAGCAGCTCCCAGAAAGATCTCCTTAGTGTTCTCCCGAAAACACCCCATTCTCTCATGAAACGCAGCTGGTGTGATGCCTAGAAAGAGAGACATGTTGTGAGTCATAAATAATGCCTCGTCGGTTTGTATTTTCATATCATTAATTATTGCAGAATTATTTCATTTTTTTGACTTTACTAAAGCATAGAAATGCTAGGGCTGAGGAAATCAATCAATGCATTGCTAAGGGTGTGGCCACTTGAGTGACAGGTGGATTGCTGCTGCTGACACTGGCATCGAGCTAGGTGGGCATGGTTTCAGCAACCAGCTCCCGCTTTTTTGCCCATTTTTCGATTATCTGGGCGTCGATGACGTGCTGCCAAGATGGCTCCGCCCACTTTGAGCTTCAAAAGCACTCAGGTGTCTACAGGTGACGTCACAGACACTATGTCCATGTTTTTATACAGTCTATGATCGCGAATAGTGAATTTCTGCATTGATTCTGAGATTTTCCAAATGCATCACGATTCTCTCTTGAATCGATTCTGAGCTTAGGTTTTAACAGAAGATAGTAGTGCATGAATTAGGAACATCCATTTTCTGCAAACTGTCCTTACACACACACTTGAACATAAAATTATAATTCATAAAGTTTGAAAAGTTTAAAGCTAATCACAAGGGTTTTTTACAGTGAGCTGTGTTTACTGAATGCATAAGCGCTCTTCTTCATAAGCATTTGAGATTGTGGTTAAAACTACATCAAAGCGCCATCTGCTGTTAAAAACTAAGCTCAGAATCAATTCCAGAGAGAATTGCGATGCATTCAGATTTATCATGACATCCCTAAAAAAAAAACACCTTGTTTTGATGAGAAACAACACAACAGGCAGTTATTCTACTTTGAAATATGCATTGTGTCAGAATGTCTGTTTTTGTTTTGGTCTCTGTGATTTCACTTACTGCCAATTTACCCAGCAGTATTTTGACACACCGGGTTGCCAGTTGGCGGAAAACACTGCGTCACGCAGCCATGGAAGTCAGCAAACGAACTGCAGATTCTGACCATCCTAAAAAGCTACAGCATCCATCTGAAAATCTTTATGAGCAATTTAAGACTCACAGGCAATTATGAGCAGATTGCGTGTGCTCAATCTGGCAACCCGCATGAGCATCGAGCCTGAGTAGGAGAGGGCAGGAGAAACAACTCCATGCAATATTCTGAATTTGGACAGGACTGCTAGCTGTCAGTATTATATACAGAACCTTTAAATATTTATTGATGTCTGGCCTGATGTGTACAGAAGAAGAACTTGAAGTGGGAATTTATGATTTATGAAATGTGCATTTAGCATTCATTTAGTTGTCCCGAAAAAAATAATTAGCAGGATAACCTGAGGTTAAGTGCCTTGCTCAAGGGCACAGTGGTTCATTCTTGTAGTTCTGAACTTCACCTAATACACCATCTCACACTATTCCATATTTATAAGCACTTGGAAAAAATTATAGAAGAGACTTTGCTACACCATTTATTACTTTATAAGGCTTGGCATTCTGCAGCTCCAAATGAAGAGCATGTTACTAACAATGCCAGAGTTATGGGTTTAATTCCCATGTGCTCACCTTGAGAATCAGCAGGAAGAGCAGAGTTGCACTGAGTTGGGTCAGAACCTGGTTCTGCTGAGCCAGAGGAAAGAAGTCTGTAAAAGTGTCCCGTAGTTGTAGAAATGACCCCCATTGGTGGGCGGACAGTACAGAGCGGCTCAGGTGTAACGAGGCGACACAAATCGCCAACAGCAGACTGCAAAAACTTGCTATGTTCCACAAACGCAGGAAATAGCCACGCCCCTGTTTCCAAACAACCGCGCCCTCACGTACGGAGAAATAGATCACGAAGACCAGGAGGAGGATCTGTGAGAGAAAACAAGAACTTAACGAACATCTGCATTTGTTCAGACAGCAAAAAGAACTGAAATAGTCGGATCAGCTTTCAGAAGTGTTCAGTGATTGGCTGATGTTACCGTGAGGAACAGTGGAAGGTCCATGCCGTGACGGAGCGTGTGGAGGCTGCAGGTTTTGAGGTCCAGACTCAACTGAGCATGCTCAGATACAGGAAACTCCAGCAGGAACGTGAAGATGGCCAGCAGATCGGTGTTGATGTTATAGAGGGGAAACTCCACGAATAAAACCCTGGTCCTGAACACAAATACACAAAACATCAGAAGACAGTCGTTCTTAGTATCGTTCCCTCCAGTCAGGTAGACTACTGGAAAATAAAATACAGTAGTAATATTTGTACCATGCAATGATTGAGAAATCAATAAATAAAATATAATAAAACATGTTTCACAAAAAAGGTTTTTTGTATATATATATATATTTAAAATTATATTCTATTATTATAATTATATATTTATATATTTTAATCTTTAAACAAAGCAATGAATTATGACTTGCGTAAACAAAAAAAAAATACATCATCTAATCTAATGTAATACAATATAATATAAAAAAATATATACATGAAAAGATTATGATTATGCATTTTTTTTGCTTATCAATCTGGTATCAAAAATGCTTTTAATTAATAAAAAATGCATTTTTATTCAAAAGTATTTAATCATCTGATAATCTAGTAATTATGATTTTTTTTAAAGTTATTTTCATTAGGTAATCATTTCACGACTGAAAATTGATAATACATTTTAAGCTCAGCTTTTAGAAGCCAGCTGTTGTTCTTTTTTTGATTTTATACATTTCCTAAAAGCCCTGTTTTGTGGTGCAAACGAGTGTGCAATAAATAGACAATATAAAACAACTTCCTCCTCCTCCTTAAGTCTTCTGTTGAGCATCTCCTCACTAACTGAGGCTTTCTATATCAGTATCTGTGTGTGAGTTGATACTCACAGCGGGTCGAGCCACTGGTGTGTGTTGAGCGATCTGATCAGCGCTCTGGAG
>NC_081761.1:35073229-35105729 GCF_963082965.1 Carassius carassius
CTGAAGAACAACCACCAAATTTAGGATGAATCTGACGCCATTTCATTCACATATATGCTTTTTATTATTCCATGTCCTTTATATTATTTCTATTTGAACATTTCATTTTATGGACTCTACTACCTTTGTGTGCATTGCAAATTTCCCAGTCAATATTAATGAAGTAATTTTTTTTAATCTCAAAGGACAGGACTAGGTGTGACCGCACCAGTTGCTCCGCCCAAAGGACAGCCCTGTTTCTAGACTGTCTGAAGTACAGATGAGAAACTGTGGTGACTTACAGATCGCCCATGTCACTGTCCGTCTGAGACAGCAGCTGTCCATCGGCCAGAATGCGCTTGATTAGATCCTCATCTGTCAATCAAAGCCAGCATCCAATCAACAACCAGCTCTACTCTTCTGGCACATGCAGTGAGTACGTACTTAAGTACAAAGTATCCAAAAATAAACAAGTAAAGAAGAGGCCAGTGTGTCACCTGAGGAGGAGAAGTATTTGTTCCTGTGGCTGTTGTCACAGACAGTGTCCTCCTCGTCGGGACTGAAGGGAATGTCCACACCCAGATGTCTGCTGCCCTGACCTCTCTTGAGCCGAGGCGGGAACACCGGCCCCATCTCCACAGACGAGTCGGTCAACACATCCGGCCAATCACAGTCAGGAATGCTCCACCTCTGAAGACTACAGCAGAGATTCAGTCTGATTCACTCACTGAATCGCTCGCTCACTTTCTCTTGTTCACTCATTGTTACTCATTCACTCACAAACTCTTGACTCTCTGATTCATTTACACTCACTTTTTGAATCGTTCATTGACTATTTGATTCACTTATGCTCACTTGATTTATTCACTTTCACATTCATTCACTCAGTCAATCACTGACTCAGATTCATTCACTCTCACTTGATTAGTCGATCATTAAGTGTTTGATTCACTTTCTGAATCATTCCTTCACTCAGTCCTTTACTCACTAACTGACTCGGACTCATTCATATCAACTAGTTCAGTCATTCACTGATGCTTTTATTCATTCAAGCTCACTTAATTCTTTCACTTGTTGAATCATTCATTCACTTATTCACTCACTAACTTATTGATTGTGATTTATTCACGCTCACTTATTAATTCGTTCAGGCATTCTTTGACACTTTTATTCAGCTGCGTTCAATTAATTTACTTTATGAATCATTCATTCACTTATTCAAACTGATTCGGTCTGATTCATTCAGACTTGCTCATTCAGCCACTAACTGGCTCTTTGATTAACTTATTCTCTCCAAATGCATCCACTTTTTGATTTATTCACCCACTAACTCACTCAGTGAATTGCTTTTCATTCACTCAAATATATTATTTGACCACACATATAACCACATATATATAACCACACATTCATTTTCACTAAGTTGTTTATTTGATCAAATCTTTACCCACCACCTATGGATTATTCAACTTTGTTAAAAAACTACAAATAAATGAACAAACCCAACACATACATTACTCAATAGAAGTTTATTCACTCCACTGTTATATTATTATTATTATATAATATTATAGTATGCATTAATATTTTGGAGTAGCTTTGTATTATTAATTTTTCAGTTTTCATTTTCTTTCAAATGTTAGTATTTTAAATGTTTATTTTCAGTAATTGTAGTACTCTAAATTTCATTTCCGTTAGGCGCAAAGGCAACATTTCTCCTTCCGTTTAAGCTCCTAAAGTTTTTCATTTAATATTATATTTGATTTTATTGCAGCTGTATTTCAACTAACCAGAACAAGTTTTAATAGGTTCAGTTAGGAGTAACAACATCAGTCATTTGTTGATTCTCGCTCAGTTAGGCTAGTCTTCCACTCTTTCATTCAGTGTGTGTCGGATGGAAAGGATGTTTTGCGTCCTGCAGGTCTGTGTTTAATGAGCTGTGCTTCGGTGACCTCATGCTCACCTCTTAGTGGACGGCGTGGGCAGGTCAATGTTGGTCTCCTCTGAGTACGTCTGCAGAGAGAGAGAGAGAAACAGCAGTGAGCTCATTCCTCTGCAGGAGCACAATACACTCATCTCAGTTCATCTCAGGATACGTGTTTATAGATATATAGATCAGCTCATGCTGCTGTGCTTCACATTCGCTCCCCTCTCAGTTCACGGCTGCAATCTAAATGGAGCTTCTCGTCAGTCGGTTCATCATGTTTTAAATAAAAAAATAAAAAACCTGTAAATGTGACATTCGGTGACGGCTGTGACAGACTCAACTGCAGCGCATTCAAATGTTGTGAAGACGGCAAATGCACCTTTCATTCATTTTCAACCCATTTCATTTAGATTGTCATCCTACTGCACCGCAGAAAAATGGAAACAAATCAGCTATGACTAACAAACATAATGATAAGAAGGTCTTCGTGAAGGTTGCTCTCGGCCTTTGTGTTTCTGTGCATCAACTGGAGCATGCAAACAAAGTATTCGGCAAGCGCATTTCAATTTGCACCGCATGAAAGGTACGAGAGAAACACATCTCTGAGAGTCTCTGTCAGAATAAATACAAATACATATATTGTATTCTCCTTAAACTCTCAGAGGCTGTCAACAGGTAAATAATGATGCAAAGTAAAGTATTTATACATTAATTTAACTATGTGCTGCCTTTAATGAATGCTATTTTAACAGTCCAAAACAGAATCATTTACTACAATAAGAGTCTAATGAAACTCATTAATCAGTCTAATGTAAATGTATACATACACACAAGCACACACTTTTGTCCAAAGTAACTTATAATACTAACAAATTTCATGGTACACAATGCCAGGGTTTAGTGAAGAACTAGATTATTGAAAGAGAAACTGAAATAAATAAATCATTTGAAATAAATAACTAATAATGAATAATAAAAAAAACTTTAAAAAAATAGATTAAAAAATTAATGAAGAAATGTGTGAAAAATTAATGAACAGATAGAAATATACATGTAAAATAGAGCAAAATATAAAAAATAAACTTTTAAAATAAATAAATACAAAAATGAATAAAAAGGAGGAAAAAAGTTATTCATTAATTAATAAATATAAACATAATACTTTATAATATAAATATGAATTAATACATAAAAGAACAAATACAAGAATGCTACCATAATGTTTTCTTGAAATACTGTACTAAGTAGGCTGTTAACAGTAACACTAACTAGCTAATTAAGCATTATTAAAATACCTTAACATTTTTTTAAATATATAATTGATAAAAATATAAACAACAAATATAAATCTACTTCTAACCAATTAAAAAAAAAAAAAAAAAACACATAAAAATCACATCTAAATAATCAAATAAGTTGATATAAAAATAATTATTAAATAAATAAGTAGTTTTGGTCAGTTAGCAAGTAAGCAGTGGTTTGTTTGTGGAAATCACACTCAAGTACTTCTCCAACAGTATTCGAACGTACTGTACCTCTCCAGCAATGCCATTCAGCATCAGAAAAGAGCTTCCTGTGAGCGAGTTATCCAGGAAGTCATCGATCTCCAGAGACTCCTGGTCCACCTGAGGAGGAAGCTGCTCCACAGAGACCTGAGCGTCATCAACAGAGACACAGCTTTCATTTTCCACTGCGCTGTGGTCATGTCTCTAGATGATCATACAGTAGTGGCCCAAATGATCAGAACCATTTTTAACCGGTGAAAATACTAGTGCTCTAATCATTTTGGCCACTACTGTATGTGTGTGTGTGTGTGTCTCACCTTACTGCGGCTGAGTCTGAACAGACAGAAGACGAGCAGGTAGAGGGGATAGACCAGCAGACAGCTCACAAGCCCCGCCCACAGTGTCTCCGCATTCACCGAGACCAGTGCAGACACCGGCGTAGAGCTAAACACACGTTCACACATCAATCATATTCTAAATACAATATAACTGCACAGTAAATTGAGGGCCGCTGTTTCACCAGACACATGACACTGCTTTATCACGAGCACATCAGACCATACCTCCTAAACTTTACTGTACTGTACTGTATTATACTATAATATAATATAGTACTATACTGTACTGGACTATACTGTACTGTACTGTACTATACATTACTATACTATGCTGTACTGTACTATACTATACTATACTGTACTATATTATACTATAATATACTATACTGTACTATACTATACTGTACAGTACTATACTGTACTTTACTATAATATACTGTACTATACTATAATATACTATACTATAATGTACTATACTGTACTGTTCTGCACTATACCATAATATACTGTACTATACTATACTGTACTATAATATACTGTACTGTACTATACAATACTGTACTGTACTATACTATAATATACTGTACTGTACTATACTGTACTATACTATAATGTACTATACTGTACTGTTCTGTACTATACTATAATATACTGTACTATACTTTAATGTACTGTACAGTACTATACAATACTGTACTGTACTATACTATAATATACTGTACTGTACTATACTATAATGTACTATACTGTACTGTTCTGTACTATACCATAATATACTGTACTGTACTATACTATAATATACTGTACTGTACTATACAATACTGTACTGTACTATACTGTACTATACTATAATATACTGTACTATACTGTACTATACTATAATGTACTACACTGTACTGTTCTGTACTATACTATAATATACTGTACTGTACTGTACTATACTGTACTTTAATGTACTGTACAGTACTATACAATACTGTACTGTACTATACTGTACTATAATATACTGTACTGTACTATACAATACTGTACTGTACTTCACCTGTTGCTGTAGGAGACGGTGCCGAACCACACGGCGTTGGCCAGCATGCAGAGCTGCATGAGCAGAGCACAGCAGGTGAGCCGCTGCAGCCGTGTGAAGGGGCTCCGCGGAGGACGCTCCCACAGCGACAGCCACACGTGACTCTCACAGACGGCCCTCTGTAGCTCCCAGGACAGCAGCCGCGGCCGCTCGTGTAGCTCCGCCTCCTCTGCACACAGGAAACACAGAGTCAGCAGCAGGAAGCTGGTCTTTCACTCGGTGCAGTGAGTGATGTGTTAATGGAGCATGAGGCAGAAGTGAACACTTGCTGCACTAAGTAGGCTAACTAGTTACTATATAATACCCACATAACATCCTGCTAAAACTGAGCATAGTTGAGAGCAATACATTTCAAAGAAAGCACACAAAATAACTAGTTTATCTACTATAATTTAAAAGTAGTATTTTTTTGTAAATGTACACAATAAAATTTTAGTTTTTCAATATTTTCTTTTTTTGTTTATTTATATATTATTTTACACTACTATTTTCTATATTATATATTTATATTAATATAATATAGCATATTTTTATATTTATATATTTTCATTCATTTTATTATATTTAATACATATACTGTTTTATTTTTGTATTTTACATTTACATTTTAATTTGAGTTAAAATATTACCAATTTCTTTTATTTTAATATAATTTTGTTTAGTTTTTTTAATACATACATACATATATATATATATATATATATATATATATATATACACACACACACACACACCCTAATATCCATGTGATGGTTATTTAATATTAAAATGTTATTTAATAAAAAAATATTTTATATTGTATCTAATATTTCTTCTTTTATACTATTTTCTATATATTCATATTAATATTTTACATCATTTGTTTTTATATTTTACATTAATTTATTAAAAATACATATATATTCACACAGACACACACACACAGACACACACACACACCCAATTTATCATTTGTTCTAATTTAGCCTAATTTACTGTAGTTACAAAAACAGGAAAGAATATGTTTTGTCAATGAAATGCACCTAATTGTATCCTGAATTTTAGGTGAATACAGTTAGTTTTTCATTATGGAGATATAAGGCGCCTGCATTAGGTTAACTGTCCACTAAAATTAACAATTTAATGTTACCTCTTATTAGAAGCAACCCATTACTGTTAATCTTCACAAACATTATGAGCAAACAGAGAAATAAAGGACTTGATTTCCTCTTTTTAAAGCACTATGATTTGTTCCTATTATTCCTTCTCGGAATATTCATGATCTTAAGAATCTAATTCCAGCTCCAACCAATCACAACAGGTCTTGTATCTGTGGGGGCGGGGCTTTACCTGAGGCTTCCACCTCTATCTCGACCCTGCCATCCGTTTTCTCATTGTCGACCGAGAGCCATTCCTGAACCAGGAAGAAATAACTGCTGCCCGTCTGCAGGTCCTTCACCAGGACGTACTGGAGCAGCCATGCAGGAGACAGCCCTGACACACACACACACACAGGTTTATCCTGACGCATCTGCCCGCTCCACACTGCTGGTGTTGTTTATGCCGATCGCTTCAGTACCTTTGTTGTCGTGCCACACGCGGATCTTCAGCACGCTGCCCAGACTGCTGTCGGAGGCCACGTGGAAGATGTCCAGACTGTTTCGAGTGAACGCGCCGATGCTGTCCAGGTGTCTGTGTCCACTGCGGCTCTCACTGCCATGAAGACTGATTCCCACGTGAGCCGTGGTTCCTGCAGTGGAGAGAAAGAGCTCAGACTCGGAGCTCATATATATATATTTTTTTTTCTATTTTTTATTTAGTGGTCAAAGCAAGATTTCTTATTTTAATATAGTTTAAAATAACAAAACAAAACTAAATAAAAACAAAATTAGTACAAAAACGAGTAAAAATTATATAGACATGTTAAAAACACAACACAATCATTCATATTTGAAACTAAATGTAAAATACAAAAATAAAAACTATTTCAAATTGTATATATATATATAATATTTTCATGCTACATTAAAAAAAGAGTTACTTGAAATAAAATGAACATTAATTGAAAAAGAAAACAAACAAACATAAAACTTATTTGAGTTGGAGGCCAAAGCAACATTTCTCATTACTGTACTATAACATGGTATAGTAAAATAAGTAAAACTAAAACGGAAATAAAAATGAACTAAAACTAAACAGAAATATTTAAAAAGGACAAAAACACACAACAAAATAGCTAAAACTGTAACTAAAATTAAAAACTGAAAATACAAAAATAAAAACGAATTCACAATATATACATAAAAAAACAACTAAATGTATTTAAGAATTTATCTAGTAATCTATGCAATTTTAACCACACACAAATTTCACTCATCTTGAAGTTGGTGATATCTACACTACTGATAATAGACAACGGCCCTTTTTTGGCCATAAATTCTTGACCTTAACAGACACCTGGATACAGTGAGGCAGAGCTAGTCACTTTAACACGTCCTGTCCTAACCATCTCACCTGCCCCGTAGGCCCAGCCGGTCTTGACCTGGATCTCGTACTTGTACAGCCCGTCCTTCCCACAGAGCGGCACCACAGAGGCCCGTCTCAGGTCCATCTGATCCAGCTTGTGCATTATAGCACCGGCCACAGCGTAACACAGCAGTCCCATCACACACACCAGCACCACCACCAGACTACGAGTCACCGAACGCTCCTGACAGAGACCAGACACACATAATCTAATTTTAAAAATAAAAAGTCAACTATGTAAAAATGTATTTTAAATTAACCTTTTATATATATTAAAATATAAAAATAATTTTTTTTTTACATAATATACATCAAGCATAGTGGTAAATACAACATTACAACAATGACCCGGACAGAAAAATATTTTTGAAAATGCACACACTTTTACTAATTTATGTAACTTTAATCATTTTTCAATTCTAATATAATATAATATAATATAATATAATATAATATAATATAATATAATATAATATAATATAATATAATATAATGAATATTAAAATATATGAACTTAAAATAACATTTTGTACATATTAAGCTTCAGAATAATAGAAATACAAAAATGTAAAGAAACATACTACTAAAATAGTAAAATATAAAGATAAATGTTCATTTAAAATAATATACATACAAAATAACAGAATTATATATATATATATATATATATATATATATATATATATATAGTAGTTAACATTTGAAGTGGATCAAAAAACATAATCAAAGTTGTCCTAAGACAAGAATGCATTTAGGTTTTAGGACAACTCTGATGAAAGGTTTTAAACCACTTCATATGTTGACTAGTGTATTGTGAAGAATCATTCCTACTGTGTCTGGACAGAGTTAAGGTTAATTAAAAACAAATATTCTGAAAGGAGAAGTTGTCTGAGTTGAGTTGTACTGCTCACAGGAATGATGAAGGAGACGGCGTCGGCGGGGACGAACAGGCTGGCGGCGAAAGCGGTGAGATGATGTGTGCGACACACGGCTCGGCTCACGCTGGTCTCGGGAAGCGGATCCATGCCGTCCGTCCGCCACTGACTGGTGCTTTCACTGAAATACTGACACAGCGAGGTGAACACGGCCACCTCTAACTGGATCAGCTCCGGATCGCCGGAGCCGCAGCCCACGGTCACGTTAATGAAGTGATCACGTGTGGTGTCATAGGACCTGATGGAGAACACACATCAGACAGTAGGAGACAAAGCTCATTTGTGTTCTTAGTGGAGCGTAATCACAAATGCTTTTATTTTATTGGCCTGAAAATCACAAACATAATTTACAAAATGAATTTTATTCGGAGTTTTATATTGGACAGGATGAGGCTCTCTTTGTGTTTTGTGAAACACTCATCTTCACTTCTGATATTGATGAACATGTCACTCCTATGATCTCCTGTGGCGGCTGATGTTGATTTTAACAAACAAACAGCTTCCAAACGCATCATTTATTATAGATGACTGGCCTAACATGCACTTCCTATATAAACTTTACAGAAACATTAGCATTAGCCTTACTTTGGAGACAAGAAGAAAGTGTAGAGTCGGTGGTCCAGGTCCCGCCCCCGAGTCATATTGAGCGTGATGCGTTTCCTGTCAGTGCTGTTGTATTCATTGGGCCATTCGGAGGTGTGCAGATAGGCTGTGATGAATGGATCCAATACCCACCTCTCTGGAGGATCTGAGGACGCAGGGGCGAGAAGATAGAGGTCTTAAGAGATAAATCAAAACAAGAAACACTGAATATCCCTGAAAATGCTATTTCCCCTCCGACGAGAAGAAATGCATTACACTGACCATGTGCTGTAATAACTAGTAATTGTTCCAGTTAGTCGACTAGTTGATTTGTTTGACTAAACTAAAATGAACCCTGAGGGGTTCCTGTAATAAGGCTTGAATTAAAATTGAGAAATATTAGGTGAAAATGTAAAAAAATTAAAATAAAGCTCATTTAAAATATTTAAAACCACAATAATAATAGTAATAATTATTATATATATATATATATATATATATATATAAAATAACACTATGTCAAATTAATGTCCTTTATTAATCAAATATCATGAAATATGTTAATTTATTATTGGACATTTCACAATTTGATGATATTTTCTCATTCAGCTTTCTAAATACTGATCAGATAACATGAGATTAATTGTTATTATTATTATTTTTTTGTTATAAGTTTTTAACAGAAAGAAAATATACAGTGGTGGCCAAAATTGTTAGAACATTTGGTGTTACTTTACAATATGGGTGCACAGATATGCATTAAATAATGCTCAACTAATGCACAGATAATCATGAGTGTAGAACTAAATCTTTTTTTAATGATTACTGGCATCAGCCATTAATGAACACTCTTTATGATTCGTAGATTAAGTAATCCATAATTTGTTATTTAATTAAAAGTGTCATAAAGCATTAATTCCCTAATAACATATTATATTAACTAATGAAGTAAATTCATATGTTAATAACCACAATGTGTTGAAGCATGCATTTCAACTTCTAGTTGTCTGCTTTAATGATAATCACTAGCTAATGATTTGCAATGATTTGTTGAGGCACAGAACTATTAACTAATTGTTAAGTAATATGTCATTGTGGTTATTGATTTTGAATGAGTTAATTAGTCATATGCCTAATCATGTAAAGTCATAACCTTTACAAATCATTAGCTAATGATTAATTGAAGCAGCCCACTACTGTAAATCTATAATTTGATGGAAATTTTTCTTGAGCTAATGACAGATAAATAATCTTATAATAAAATAATATTTTTTAAATAATATAAATATACTGTATATTTTTTACTTTTATTATGTATATATTTTTTCTTCTTAGTATGACGCCTGTATTTTTTTCTCATTCAGTTTCTTATTCTCAGTGGCTCCCCCTTGTGTTGAACGTCTTACCGTCTAGTACGGTGAAGTTGAGTTGGATGTAGATTGCCGCTTGTCTGTTGGTGTTCCTCGTGCTCACCCTCACGATGACTGAATCACAGCGGCTGATGTTCTCGGCTCCCGCCGGTGGCAAGACGGCCTCCAATCCGTTCCCGTTCATCCCAGCCCCGCTCCCGTTATTAACGGCAACCGTTATGGCATGACTGTCTTCCAGTTCTGAGATGGGAATCTGCGTGCCGTTCACCGTGCGAAACTCCATGGACGCCACCTCCGTGGACACGGTGTAATTGGCGATGTAGTTGAACGGAAACGGATTGGGCTCCACTTGGAACAGCAGCTGCACGATGCCGTCCTCGCTGCTGGGCGCCAGAGCGCCCCCTGCTGCCCGTCCCAGACTGCTGTTGAAGGCTCGCGGGATGGAGAAACGCCGGCACTCGGCCGCGTCGCTCTCGCCGTAGCAGAGCAGGCTCTGAGGGTCGGCGCGTTTGCCGGCGGCGACGATCTCTGCCCCGCGGAGGATCAGCGGTTCCTCGTTCAGGACGCGGCCCAGCATGAGGATTTGCATGAGGACGGAGGACAGGGTGTAGGCTTTAGCGGCCACCCGCAGCGGGTGATGCTGCTGCTCCTCTAAGAGAAGCGGAGGCGGCTGGGTGAAGCCTTCACGGTCCTCTGACTCCGGAGGAGGAGAGGAGGCAGTCTGGCTCACCTGGTGGATCAGGTCACCTGAGGGAGGAGACAGGGTGGAGGTCTGGGTTACTGACTGGAGGAACACTGAAAACCAGCAGGAACAGGATAAAAGACTCCATGAAAGACCAAAAAAGTGGAGTGATATAAGTGCTACAAGACTGATTAGAATTTGATTTAATGTTGCTATCAAAAAATAAATAATATTTAAATCAAAAATTAGTTGCATGTAGATAAATCTATGGAATTAGCTGTAATTAATCACACTGTTCAGAAAAAAAAACCCAGGGCGAAGATAAATCAAGTGAAGAGAAATAAAAGCTTTTGTAGCGTGATATAACAATATGCTTTTTACAAATTAAAATAGAAATTAGTGAAAGTGAAATAAATTGAATACTGTATAGTATTTTATATTAAACTAGAGATATACAAATCTTTTAAAAAGAAAGGTAATTTTAAAAATAAAAGACCATCAATGGAGACAAATCAAAGACATTCAAAGAAAACAAATACCTGTCAATAAATCAATTAAATTAATTTCAAGTTTTTTTTCATAACTGAGAAAAACCTTAAAATTAAGATAAATCAAATAAAGATAAATAAAAACCATTTTTTGTGGAAGTGATGTGACATACGTACATGTGAAGATAAGTCATATAATTATATATTATATATAATTATATGACTTATAATATAAAACAATTTTTATTAATTAAAACGAATAATAAAAAATAACATTTAGTAATATTTTATATTAAAATATAAATATACAAATATTTTTAAACAGAGGGGCTATTTAAATAAAAGCCCCAAAATGAAGAAATGTTATGGCAGATGAGTCAATAATTGAGCAGATGATGCTATGTAAATAATAATGATATATTGTGAATTAATTATATTTTGTGAATTAAAATAGAAAATATTCTTCAGAAAAATAGAAATATGCAGATCTTTTAAACAGAAAGGTAATAAAAAAATACAATATAATTATTAATAATTAATACAGGTTAGGTGCATTTTACTGAGAAATATTTTATTGTATTTTCTTTAGAATTAATAAAAAAAAATTTACAGCAATTTCATATGTAGATTAGGTTCAGATAAGATTTAAAAGTGCTGTATGTAAGTTTTTGACTTATTCTCCTTTGAAAATGTGCGATCTGGGCTGGGATGTCTGTCTCTGTTTTGGTTTGTGAAACACGGCCACTGGCAGTTTACACAATTATATTTTGCCATCCAGGGTTGCCAGTTGGTGGAAAACACAGCGTATTTCATTGTATTCATCGTCAAGTGCGCTCGTTCCTGTTTGTGGCAACTTGCATGTGCGTCAAGTCTGAGGAGGAGGGGCCAGGTGAAAAAAAC
The DNA here is from genome assembly GCF_963082965.1 of Carassius carassius. NCBI lineage: Eukaryota > Metazoa > Chordata > Actinopteri > Cypriniformes > Cyprinidae > Carassius > Carassius carassius. Next base: position 35,085,522 of record NC_081761.1, read on the forward strand.
CCTCTACAATATTTTTAATTTGGACTGCAATACCTAGTTCAACCACTACATATAGCACTTTTAAGGTCATTGCACACTTACTCCGAAATTTACGCCCGAAATTTTGGCATGTTAAAAAATTAATACAACCTCACATTGTGTCAATCACATTAATACACTATCTCCAAAACTTTTGCCCGTCATAAAAAAATTCGGATCGGGTTAGATTTTTTTGCGTTTTCGCATCCGAAGCAAGCATTTTAATAGGAAACGATGACAAATCCCAAAAATAACAACGACATAAATTTCAGACTCAGTGTGCAAGGCACTTCAGTCAGAAAAGAGAAAAATGAAAACATGTAAACAGTAACAGCTTGTTGCCTCTGGGGTTGTCTGTTTCTTTGTGACTCTGTTAGCATAACACAGCCATGAAATAGATGATTGTGTTAGCTGTCTCACTGGAGTGTGAGTGTGTGTGTGTGTGTGTGTGTGTGTTACCCATGATATTAAGGATGTTGTCTGCTATCTCGGTCGGGGTGACTGTGCCCTGTTTGGTGTCTGTCTGCAGGATCTCTAACATCGACTCTAGTTTGTCCAGAGTGCTGTTCTGACACTCTTCACACACGAACTCTCGACTCACAGCCTGCAAACAAACACATACGAGACTCTATTCACTTGTTCACATGTCTTTTAAAGTGCTTCAGGATTGAGCTGATGTGGGTGCGTCTCTCTCGTCTCACCGTGCACTGTGCGAGCGCCGCTGATGTCTGCTGGATGTCACCGACGGTGGTGAGGTCGAGCGACGTCAGCGCTCTGGTGATGTTTCCTCTGATGCTCACACGATACTGACGCTCTGCCTTAGACACACGCTCACGTCTGCGGGAAACACCCTGCTCATACTGACACACAGAAACACCACATGATGAGCTGAAGGAGAAACACACGACAGATGGATGGATGGATGGATGGATGGATGGATGGAGGGTCTCACCTCATTGAGGACGGTGATGAGGGCGAGCGAGAGCTCCCGTACTCTCTGTGAGTCTCCCTGATGGAGCAGCTCCCTGAGGGTGGAGTCGGTCAGATTGCTGAGCCAGTGAGGGAGACTGCTGAATCCGTCAGGAACCGCCGGCAGCACCACCTCCATCGACCTGACACACATCACAAACCATTCACAGCGCTGCCAGCAAAGAGCAGAACACGGGAAGTCTTCATGCCAAACCGTGTCTTACTTGTTGCGCGCCGTGACTGTCGCCCCCTGGTGGTCCTCCACCATGACAATCACAGACACCTGGTACTGGGCCGAGCTGAAGCCGGGTGGCAGGAAGGCTGAATGTTCTGGACTCGTGCCTTTATACACACAGAACTCCTCGCAGTACGTCTTGGAGCAGCGCACCGCCAGCAGACTATACACCAGCGGAGACTCGGCCTCGTCCATATCAGTGTAGCCTGAAAACCAGACACCATGACCAAAAATGTATCTAAAAAAAACTTTTAACTGAACTTAGGACTGGTGGTTGTGCTCACGTTATTGTTTGCCATTTATTGTTTATATAAAAAAGGAAGAAAAATAATACAGATATGATAACAATACTACTACAGATTTAATTGCATCTGTGATTGATTCACTCTCATTGTAGAGGGTTGTCCATCTCCACCGTCACGCTTAGTAACACAAACAGCTCTGCTCTCTCCACAGAGTAAAGGGACCCCTCTCAAACAGTGTTGCTCTGCACCGCGCTCTGAAGGTTGTTTAAAGCCGTGGATGATTGTGATTTCACTTTTTTAATGTTAGTTAGTGTGTAATGTTGTTGTTTGAACATAAACAATATCTGCAAAGTTATGAAGCTGAGAGTTCAATGCAAATGGACATATCGTCTTTTAAAATTCTGTCAGTTTAATGGCTACAAAAAATGGCTGGTAGGGACTACAACAAGTTTCTTCATGGGTTTGTGACGTAACAAACACTGATAAACCCCGCCCTTGGGAAAAGGCAGCAAAGGGGCGTGGCCATGCTGCACTGCTTTAGAGAAGAGGAAGAGAAAAGTTGAGGTGCACGTAAAAATCTATTCATATATGAATCACGATTCTGTCTTCTAATGATTCTAATGGATTCACAATGATTCTAAATCAATGTTCTAAAGAAGACGTTCTTGATACTGTTCCTCGCATCCCCTTGTACTGCACACGCTCTCTTTCTTTCTTTCTCTCTCTCTCTCTCTCTATCTCTCTCTCTCTCTTTCTCTCTCTCTCTCTCTCTCTATTGTTCAGCTCAGCTCCAACATTGAACTGTTCCAATTATACACTTATTTTCACATAGCTATGAGAAGCGTTAAACATGGACACACGTGCGGTTGCCGTAGTGTATTAAATCTTTAATCAGAATAAAACTGTATATTGAAAGCTGACAGAAGCAGTAGCGTTTACAAATAACATCGTATCAAAGAATGAGACAACAACAACAACAACAACAACAACAAAAAATAGGCCAAGCATTGAAAGGTTCTGCACATCCTCTTCAATAACATCCTCTGCGTCTCAATCGGGCTCAAACTGATAAGCTATAATAACGACGCCATTGTTTACAATACAACAGGAGTACATGCCATTGAGGTGAGGGGCGGGACGTTTAGATGTGCACTAGAGGCGGTTTAGCCAATCACAACACACTGGGCTAAACCAATCAGAGCCCAATACCTATTTTTTGAGGGAGGGGCTTCATAGGAGCAGGAAACGATCAGTGCATTTCTCAGAGAAGGGACAGAGTGGTGTGAAATAAAGGTAAATTATGTTTAAAAAAAATGTGTATGTTTAAAAATGAACTGAATTGAATTACACTTCACCCCATACACACAATCAAGCCTTGAGAGATACAGTGAACCACCCCTTTAAGCGAAATACACCAGTACTGTGATATATATAAAAATTAATATCATAACAAAAATAAACGCTGGTATTTGGTATGAACCCAGCATTACACTGTAAAAACGATTGTGATTTTAACAGTAAAAAACTGTGAAATTTCTACAGTAAGTTCCCCTACTATGTAAGGTGAAAACCTGTAATAGACATTTCATAAAATACATTTTGTGTGTGAAAAAGTATGTATAATTTAGAGTGAAAAACCGTAAATTGATGTTCCCAGAATTCCCTGTGTTGCATTTCAAATTTGATGTTCTTTCTGTGAAATAACTATGTTTATTAGTATATATATTAGTATTGACCTTTTCAGCTTGTGGAAAAGCTGCTCGTGGTGAACTTCATTATGTGACTTTCTCATCACCACCTGATTTTGATGGTTATTATATTACAAAAGTACAAATCAGATTTCAGAACTTCAATAGGTTGTTAATTAATGGAATACTTCTCCAGTCTCACCTGAGCAGTTGAAGTGCACTCTCTCCAGCAGCGTGTGCACCTGAGGCCCGTCGCCGTCGGCCCACAGAGAACACGTCCCTCCGGCTGGAGGCAGGTTGGGGTGGAGCTCGATGTAGGCCACGCCCTCGCGGTCCATGCTGTCATCGGTCACGTGGAGGCTGAATATGTAGGAGTTTCCGTCGCGGAGGATGCCCTGTCGCAGGACCAGGTTCATGCTGTCGCTGCCCGTGGTGGTGGTGTTCAGATCCAGCACCAGCGTCTCGTTCCCTCCGGTCATCGCCGTCCACCGCTAACAACAAACAGACACCACGCACACGTCACTGATACTTCCAAGTCATTTCCATTTTAACTTAAGTTTCTTGATAATAAAGTTAATTATTAAATAAATGTAAAAAACACTCATAAAGGATTTAAGAACTTATTTTATATGCAAATAAACTTTTATGTAGTTACAAAAACATTCACAGCTTAAGGAATGATTTTGTATTTCCATGCCACTTTTATGTATTTATATGATGGAGCAGATTCAATTAATTAATAAACCTAATTAATATTATATAATTTAATAATTATTGTATTAAAATCAGTTATAGAAGTATAATTGCATTTTATACATTATACAGTTATTTAAAAGCTGTATGTATTTGTTGTATTCTCATTTTAAAATTATAGTTAATATTAAAACTGTTTTTTTTATAGCTTTATTTCAAATTATGTTATTTTTAATGAGCTCCAAGCTGCTTTTTTAGTAACCTTGCAGTGACCTCCATCACCATCAATCTGAATCAGCACTCATCTCAGACCCGAGTGTTTGCAGCACTAGGTAAGAAGCCCTGAATTGTACCCTAATATTTACAGTTTCTGGTTCATGGGAACCAATCCAAGGGGAAGGAGTGTTTGACCGTTAGGTCACCAAGCAAATGTCTGTGCATGTTTAATGAGGCTTAGCATGTCGTTAACGTCTAATGCAGTGGAACACATCATAATGATGACATCATCCTGTACACCCACTGAGGTCTCCCCTCCCTCCGGTTCCCATAACCATAACATCACTCGAGTCTCAGTCTAAACATTATGAGAAGGCAAGAGGAATGCCTGCGAAAAAAGAGAGAGCATTCTAGAATGACATCGTGCCGCTATCTCCCCATGCACAGCACTCTTTGACAAATTATGATGGTATGTTTCCTCTAATAAATAAGGCAAGAGTGACTCACAAAATCCAAATATGTCATTCCCAACATTCAGATTGTATGAGGACAGAGTTAATCCTAGGGACAAATTATATCATGCCTTCCATGCTTTTTGGAAAGCTAAAAGATAAAGAAATTAAAATGCTATGACTTTCACCCGCCAAAAAACTTAGTAGTTAACAAATTTTGATTCATGATGTCCTCCAGAGATCTACTTGAGCATCAAAACCTACCTGAAACAGCTGGGAGTACTGTGAAAAAACTGCTCGAAGAGTTATGTTTGCATTTTGCACGTTTCTGTAGGCAGCAGTGGTTTAATAGTAACCCTGTGATTGATGACAGTGTGTCATGAGTGTGATTGTTCTCACCCCTCTGTGTGAGCTGTGACAGTTATTGCAGGTGCCAGCCAGGTACACATAAGAGCTCTGACTGATCTCGTAGCGAGACTGAGCTTTGCACGACACACACTCCAGCGACACCATTGGGATGCGACCACTTTGCACCCACACCTGTGACAAGGAGAAGAGATAGAACAACAAAAAAATTAAATCCCAAACCCGCAAGACCCTTGTTCACCTTGTGAACACAAATTAAGATATTTTTGATGAAATCCGAGAGCTTTCTGACTTTACATAGACTGCAATGTAACTAAAATGTTCAAGGCACAGAAAAATAGTAAGGTTATTGTTAAAAGTGAACGTGATAGTTGTGTTGCTGTCTATGCAGGGTCAGAAATCTCTTGGAGTGTTTTAATTTGTGTTCTGAAGATGAAAGAAGGTTTAATGATTAATGATTAATGACAGAATTTTCATTTTTGGGGTGAACTAGCTTTTTGAATTATGCAATTATGTTTTCTGTTGACCATGGAAGCTGATTAATCTCTCGAATTAATTAATTTCAAAATCTCTCATTCTCTCTACTGATTTAAATATTAACAATGTTAGCACTGAGACCGGCAAATTCCCCACTCTGTTGAGCTTGAAGCAAGCAGACCTTCAAAGTTAAATCTCGTGAAATATTCCCTTTAGCACCCGTCAAAGCATTTCAATTCAGCGAGTGAAATGAGTTTCATCTATATCACTACGTTCATCTATGTAATTATAGCCAAATACAGAGTATGCTAAATACAACTTAACATTCTGTAATGATATCAACTAATTTGAATACTGTAGAACAAAACAAAAAGGCGGGAAACGCTAATAATGAATATCAACCTCAAATACTTTTGCTTATTTACATGCACTGCATTGTTTTAGCTCACACTTCTCTGTTGAAAGTATGCATATCAGGTAAAAGCACAAATACACCCCAGAAAAAGGCACGACTTCACATCTCACTTGCTTTTGTTCATCATTTGATTATTTACTGTGGCCATGATCCCTAGAAACTGTAAACAAATTTTTCTTTTAAATTCAAATCTGTTTACTGGCAACTTTCCATGAGGCTGTAACAGCGTGACGTTAAATGCGACATTCAAAAATGGCCTGAGTTTTTGATTGTGGATAATTGGTATTCTATAATGAGCCTAATTTACATAGAAAATAGGCATGTTTGCACTGAAAAGAGTGACAATGACTTCATTAAAATATCACACAGCTCTATTCAGTGCACTTTGAAGATGCTTAAACTGGACTACAGGTAGTTGTTGAATAAGATGCAGGTTCAATGCACGAAAAAATCCAACATTTTATTTAAAAGATTAAAAATATAAAAAAATTAAATGTGATGAGATGTATTTTGGAATATAAAGCATCTGTACGAGCAATGGTGAAAAACAGCTGACAAGAATCAATAACAAGAAATATTTGTATTTGCTGCATATTTGCTATGAAAACCTGGCAGTAATCAACAAGAGCACTCACCGTTTGGTTTGTGGACTCTGGGGTCATTCCTTCTTTGCTGACGGTCAAGCGAAAGGTATACTCAACATCTACCTCCAGTTCAGAACCAGAGATTCCCAGAACCGGGTCGCTCGGACCCAACCCGAAATGCAAAGTGGAGCAGTGAGCTGGGCCCTGCAGGGTGAAGTTAAAAGACAGAATCACTGCAGATGGTAATTAAACGACTAATTTACCTGCCTCAAGATATACAAGACAAGAGCATAATCATCAAACAAGTTTTGGTACCTTTGTTGTTTAATGACTTTCCCTAATGAGTTTTCTAATAGCATTTTAATCACTGACCATGACTGTGCATCTCGAATACACATTTGACACCCACAAAGTGTACTTTATCTACATTTTGCAATCTACTGCATTATTATTTAGAACCTAAACATTTTTATTTTGAGATGCATTTTGCTTAAAGTGTGCTTACATAAATGCCACCAGTTTTTTTTTATTTGTTTGTTTTTAATCTGATCATCTAATGCAATGACATTCATAAATTTTAGCTGTGACTAAAGTGTTATTTTTTTGGTGCCAGTGGTGCTTGAAATATTTCATTATACTTCATACAATATTCCTTAGAATTTCTGTCAGTGACAAAATGTTTTAATAAAAAGCAGGAATCTCTGGCTTCCCTCTGGCTGTGATACTGTGATATTCTGGCATGGATATCTCTAAGGAATGCTGAGTTTATCCGCTGCTAGTTATGTAACTGATCTCAAGTAGACACCACCCAAACATACACGTTTGGGGCACGTACTACACATATTTTATCTTTCTGAGCTGCTGTGTGCAAAGCTAAACCTCTGATACTAGATGTCCCTAAGATACTCAAACAACTCTCAAATTCACACTTTCACATATCTGTTAAGAGCTTTTAGCTCTCAAATATGACTAAAAGAGCTCAGTGAATATAAGCACTTGATTATTCATTGTTTTAGTGCCAATTACTCAATCTCTCAAACCATCTCTCAACTACAATGTTTATTTTACAGGGGAAAAAAACTCTCAAATTAGATTGTTCAGCTTAAGACCGTTAAGAGTCTTGATCCTTGAGGGATGATTTCCAGCAGAGTTTAGCTCCAGTCCCAACTAAACCCAGATGAACGAGCTAACTAAGGTCTTAGAGATCAATAGAAAATTCCAGGCAGGTGTGCTGGAGCTGAACCCTGCAGGAAGATGTCCCTCCCAAAGCAGGATTGGATATCTGTTACACACCAATCATGATTACCTTTGAGGTGCTCACACATTCCCAGTGGTAATTGAGCAGGGACTGGTTCTCTGGGTCCAGGTTTGGGTCGTAGGATTGTTCTGCACTCAAATGCAAATCTTGAGTTTTGGACCACACACGGTATGTGCCACCTTCAATGATTGGCACTAGCTTTTTGGACATTACTGAAAGTTGAATACACGCTGCCTTCCGTAGTGGCACCCCCTCATAGGACAGAGAAAAAACTAGAGTGTAGTTCCCAGCAGAAATCGACATCTTGGGCACTGAAATTTGGAGCCTCCGGACGTTGACTTCTGGGGGGAGACGGACCTTAGATGGTGGTGGACCTTTCTTGTCATCATCCTGACAGCGAGGAGAGGTGAGGATCTCCCAGAGGTACTCTACTCCATAGAGGCCACAGCTTTTTAAATTCACATTGGCCTCTACTGAGGTTGGCTGGTAACGCCATATGGCGAGTCGTGGAGCTTGAATTATCTGAACTTCTGGTTCGTCACACTTTAGGACGGAGATGTTAACATTAACCTCTGCTGTAACCCAGCTCACCAAGTTACTGACATTAACTCGCACCACATAGTGACCAGGAAGGATGTAGATATGACTAAGAGAAGGTGTAGTTGTGACAGGTGCAGAAGAACCATCCCCAAAGTCCCACTGATATGTCGCTGGAGTGGAAACAGGAGTGATTCCCACATGAAAGCTGACCGTCTTGTTTATGAAGGTGTCGCTTGGTTGAGCATCCAAGGTGGCTGACCTGATAATGTTCTGAACTCGTATGACCTTGGTCACATTTAATCCGTTTAATGAATTAAATGCTCTAAGGAATATGGTCAGATTGCCTGGCTGTTCTGGCACATATGTCACCAACTTGCCAACCCGAGAAATCTTAAGACCATGATGAAGGTCAAAGGTCCATAGAATGGTCAGCGGATCACGTGTCAATGTGGATGCCTCATAAGCCCTAGGTACACCAACAGGTATAGCGGCATCACAGCAGTTCAGTATAGTCAACTTGGTCACAGGCTCCATGATTTCAATGTGCAGAGTCCTTCGTTCTGAACTAACTTGGTTGTAGGCAGTAAGGTTGACATAGTACTTGGCAACACTTGTGAACTGGTGGATGTAGGTTTGATTGGTCAGAACAACAGTTGCATCACCACTAATGCTCAGGATGAAATGAACAGAAGTTCCAGATGAGACAGTGATGGTAAATTCTACGTTTTCACCAACGGCAGCAATTTGTTTGCTGGCCTTGAGCTCCAGACCCTGTATACGGTCTTGAACACTAAATTCACTTGAGTATGTTTCTCTGTTGATATCATTAGTGGCGTTCAAAGCAACAGTGAAAATTCCCGGTTTGGGGAAGATGTAGGAAGTGGTGCGCTGGTTCGATTTTATGTTGTCTGGCAATAGCCACATCCACGAAATGCTGGATCCCGTTTGTGTTTCTCCACGCAGAGTAACATTGTCCCCTGAAGCTACAAAGTTCTCTGTAACATTTGTGGAGATGAAGGTCAATCCTGAGATCGGTTCTTGAATGCTGATCCACTTTGACACAACTTCTGAGCTGACTTTGTTGGAAACCTCCACGTTAACTAGTTTCAGACCCGGCCTTCTGAAACAGTGCATGACTGAGGACACATCAGATGTTAACAGTTCACCATCTGCCCACCATTTGTAATGAAGTGCTGTTCCAAAACTTGCAGATACTGTCATATTTGTCATGGCATTTACTGCAGCAGGGTTTGGTGAAATCTTAAGGACCAGCTCCCTTACAGGATCCAAAAACTCAATCGTTTTGTTCACAGCCAGCTGGCCAAGCAAGTTGGTTGCCTTGAGGATGACATCACAAGGACCAGGGGTGGAAAAGTTGAGGTCTATGGTCCTGCCCGTGAGGTTGTAGTCAGGCTTTTCATGTTCCCTCAGAAGGTTCCAGCTGAAGGTCATATTGGTGCCCTCTTTTAGTGATGCTTGCAAGTGAAGGAGACGGTTGCTTGCAAAACAGCATCCTTCAATAAGCTCATCAGCCACTATCTGCAAGCCCTCCAACTCACGCTGCACAAAGATGGAAATGCTTGACTGAAAAGTCCCAATGTCATTCTCTGCAGTAACGATGATATTGAAAGTCCCAACGGAGCGAAATGTGTAGAACATGGTGTGAGTGCCTTGGATAGATGTGCACCGGTCACAAAGAATCCAAGAGTACCTTACATCATCTCCTTGGTCGAGGTGTGCCTCAAAGTAAACAGAAGTGTTCAAAGGGACATTAACAAGGCTAGCATTTACTGACAATCCTGTGATTGGGGCTAAGACCACAACAGAAGTCTCATTTTTGGTCTCACTCACTTCATTCTTGCCTGTAACACTTATGTTAAACCTGCCTGAGGAATTGTAAGCATGTGATACGTTTGTGCCATTAAGTCGAGTCCCATCTCCAAAATCCCAGATGTAGACAGCATTCTCAGAGTCTGAAAATGCCTTGAAAGCATAGTCTTGGTGTAAGGAAAGACTGTTCCCTTTATCTCCATTATGGCTGATCAACAAAAAACTGACAGATTGTTGCACCAATACTGAAACAGATACATTAATACAGGAGATGTTGTTGAGTGCAGTAACCGTAACCAGATATTCCCCAGGATTCTTGAACGTAAAGGCCATCTCCTTACCACCTCGAACCGGACTTCTCGAATCAAGTACCCCAAAATCCCATAGGTAGGTGTAGTTAAATTCTGGGAAGGCAGCTACTGTAAATCTGCTCTCCTCATCAAGCTTGATGTGTTTTCTCAGAGGAAACAAAGACACTGTTGTGAGTTCAGGTTGGACGCAGACCCTTCTGAAAAAATTTGCCTTGTTGGCTTCACTTGACATAAGTAGTGAGAGATTGTACTCGCCACTCTTAACATACGTGTGTGTTATCATCGACATTCCATACTGAGTTTTGTTGGGGCTTCCATCTCCAAAACTCCACACGTACTGATGTCCTGAAGGGTTCCCTGACACAAATGCATGGAAGAGTACCTCTTTGTTTTCCCGAATGCACCCGGGAGGTTCTAGCAATAACACTTGTAGCACAAACACCTCCACAGGTATGGTTACCCATTGAGAGCTCACAGCATTCTTTGCGGTGACATTTACAGTGTAGTTTCCATCTTTTCTGTACGTATATTCAACTTTGGGCTCCATAACCGTGTGCACCATTCCGTCACCCATGTCAAAGCTCCAAGTTACATTGTTGCCTGCTTCCAGGCTTGCCGTGACAACAGTAGGAGTGTTGCATTCCGTGGGAGCAGATGACATCACCTCCAAGCCCTTAACATCCTCATATACGATAACTTCCATGCAGGTGTCTGTCCAGCTAATGGTGTTGTTGACATTCACGCAGATATTGTAGACACTGCTGTGAGCGTATACATGAGGAACCCTACGTTCACGCCCTTGCTGTACACTCAAATTGTCACCAAAGTTCCAGGTGTAGATGATACCGTAGGGAGACGGCAGAGGGTGGGCCTCAAATTCAGCTGTTTTTTTGGCATGTAGTGGGGGTGAGTCAATCTCGATTCGCACATTTGTCAGAATGCTAAAGACGTATACATTGACCTTGCATGTCTTGTTCTCATAGTGGTTGGAAGCCGTGAACAATAAGGTGTACTCTCCTGCAAGAAATATGAGTAAAAAAAAATTATAAATCAATGTAGATATAAAAATAATGAATACAAATAAAAATCTGGATAAAATCAATAATATTTTTTTACCTGGCTGTGCATAAATGTATTCCACATCATCACGAACCACAACCTGGTAACTAGAGGTGTTATTGTAAGGGGGCTTAACCTGATGTGTACGGTTTCCTCCATCTCCAAACTTCCACCTGTGACATAAAAACCATTGAAACTAACTCACACACACTACATGCCTGATAACATGCATTATTTTACAACTGTCTTGATTTTAATTGCACAAGTCACTAGGAATGTTAAACCATGACCTCATTGAAAATATTTTTAGTCTTAAAGTTAACATGTATTGCAACCTCATGTAAGACAGTACTTTATTGTAGCAGCAGGCATTGGACAGTGGTTGGCGAGGAGTTGAAAAATAAATTATGTCAATTCCTTTTTGCATTACAAATAGTTTTTTTTCCCTTTTGAATGATACACTGTGCACAGTAAGTCCAGGAACATATATTAAGTTAAGTCTGGTTTCATGGTGGCTTTAAAGATAAAGCTTATTGCAGTATAAAAGAAGGGGACTAAAGGATGGGGGGAAAGACAACTTTGAGTCTCTTTTGGTGCCTCGGGAATTTGTAAAAGCAAGGTGGCAGGTCTGTTTTGAAGATATTTTTAGCTGGAGGGAATAAAAGCTCTTTCTTGCAAATCTCGCCGTCTGACTCATCGCTGCGGGAGGGAGAGGTGGAGCTGCTGTTGAATCATCGCCTCGGCTCCTGGCGATACACCTTCATCTCTTGCTCCATCTTATCCCCACATTCTCTATACAAGTTGAACCCAAAGGAGAATCAGGTATCACAATTGACTGAACAAGCAGCGGGCTGAACTCAAGAGATACTGAGCAGACGAGATAAAAGCAGAAATCGCCCTACAATACTTGTCTGACTTTTTTTGGACAGTGAGTAGAGAAATCCATGAAATAAATAAATAAAGCAGACATCTCCAGTGGTACGCAGCAGGCTGCTGGGGGATGGAATGGAAACTTTGGAAATCTTTCTATGCTCGGCGTTGAAGGGAAAATACTTGTCAGCATTCTGCACTAACCACAGACTGTAAATCTAGAGAAAAGTGCCATTATAGGGGAGCAGACTGGGATTATTTGAGGCGGTGGAAGCCGTAGAGAAAATGTTTGTGTGCAGACTGTATGCATTAAACTCTCCAAGAAAAGAGTTATTTAAAGAGAACATTCGCAACCAATTTTACTTCCATGATGATTGAAAGAGCTTGATTTTACCCATCAGGAACTGATTATATTGTAATTGGGTGTTTCATCTCAATCGATCCCAGTTCTAGGACTTCTTTATAAAATCTATCATTTGCTAAGATTGCTCTATTTTTAATGGCAATATCAATCACAGGCTGTAAATTACGGCATTAATTCCATTTACTGCATTTTAAAAAGACTGCATTAAAAAAACTGTATGCTTTCTAAATGAGCAATTTAAAAAACTGTAAACTGTAAATCGTTCTTCATAATGACCTTGCTGGCAAAAGTGTTTAGAATTAATCTGATGAATCTAGACTATGAATATAATATTTAATTTGACCAATCAGAGCTTCACTGTCATAGAACATACCAGAAGGTGACATCCACTGCCATGTCTATCTTCACTGATGCAGAGAGGTTCAGGGGCAAACCCTGCTGCACGATTTTGGGGACTCCGTAGACCGTCGGCTCAGTCATCGGGTTCATGTGGTCTACTGTGACATTGAAGTGCTCTGTCAGCATGCTGACCTGGTTCATAGCTGTTACCTAAGAAATGAGAGATGGGTCAGCTGCCAAGCTGATAGAATCAGTAAGGCCTTTACATAAACCGGTCTGAGTTCAATGAAAACCAGTCACCGTGAGTTTGTACACTGCTGCGTTCTTGTAGATGATATTCAACATGCTGTTATAGTATGTGAAGTATGGTTTATCATCCACTGTCCATTTGAACGACGGGTCTGTACCTCCCTCCACAGAGGCTATGTAACTCTGAAATACGAGAGAGAGAAAAGGAGGTAAGCAAATAATTCATAACTTCATTAAAGATGAAGGTCAGGGCCATAACAAAGGCGATATGGTGGATAATGAACAGCGTGAAACCTTCAGCTTCTGTCTCACAGACATCAACATAAAATATCAGCGATAAATACTCTGTCCTTGAACAGTGGCTGTTTAGAAACCAGTTTAAACTAGCCTAAAACTACCAAACTACATGATTTAAGCACTTTTTTTAAATACTAGCATTAAATATTTTAAAATATGAATACACTCTCCTTGAACAGTATGCTGACAAAAAAGCTTAAACTAGCTTAAGGTGGTTAGGCTGATCTGCTTTTATGGTTTCAGGCTGGGGAACCAGTTTAAATCAGCAAAAAACAGCATTAAACCACCTGATTTAAACGGGTATTTTAAATGAGAGCAATACATATACTATCCTTGGACAGTAGATGTGTAGAAGGAAGGTAAGGTCATGGTGACAAAATGGTTAAATGTGATTATCCGATCTGTTTTGATGGTTTTAGACAGGTTTTGGGCATTTATCGGGCTGGATAACCAGCACATAAACCTGAATATTTGCAAAAATACTCAAAAATACTCTCATTGGACAGTAGATGATAAAGTCATGCTGGAAAGAAAAAGGTTTAAACCAGCCTAAGGGTTTGAGAAGGCTTTGGGGACTTTTTAGGCTAGAAAACCATTCAAACCAGCAAGTCAGCAAACCACCTGGTTTAAGTATTTATTAAAACTGCTGTTAAATGTTTTAAACGAGCCTAAGGTGGTTAGCTGGTCTGATATTATGGATTTAGACATGTTTAGAGCACATTTCAGTTTGTGAAACCAATTTAATCCAGCGAACTACCTGCTATTAGTAATAAATACACTATCTGTGAACAAAAATGGATGTTTATAAGGTAAATTCATGCTAAAAATGGCTTAAACCAGCCTAAGTAGATTAGGAGGTCTGCTTTGATGGTTTTAGATGGCTTTTGGGCACTTGTAACCAAAAAACAAGTGTAAACTAGTACAAAGACCAGTGAACCACCTATTTACAACAAATACACTATACTTGGACAATACACATTTATCAGGTAAATGCATACTGGAAAATGGTTAAAAAGAGCCCAAGGTGGTAATCTGCTTTGTTTAGATGGTTTTAGACAAGTTTTAGACACTTGTCAGACTATGAAACCAGTTTAAACCTCTTTAAAAGCAAACCTCTTGTCTTGGTTTAAATGGTTTATAAAATCTCAGCAATAAATTCATAATCATTGGATAGTAGTTGTTTAGAAGATTGAAACAATGGTTTAAACCAGCCTAATGTGCTCTTTTTTGTGTTGGTTTAGAAAGGTTTTGTGGACTTGTCAGGTTGGGAAACCAGTTTAAATCTGTGTAATGTGGTCTGTTTAAACTGATTTGAAGGGGTTTTGGGGAGTTGTCAAGTTGGGAAACCAGTTTAAACCAGCACCCAGACAAAAAAAAAAAAGTGAACCACCTGTTAATAACAATAAATACATTAGCCTTGGATAGTATATATTTAGAAAGTAAAGTCACACAGGAAAAATTGTTCAAATGAGCCTTATGTGGTGGACTTTGGTGTTTTAGATGGGCACATGTCAGAATATGAATCCAGTTTAAAAGCAAACATCTTGATTTGAATGGTTTTTAAAATATTAGCAATAAATACACAATCCTTTGTAGTTGTTTGGAAGGTTAAAACAACGGTTTAAACCAGCCTAATGTGGTCCATTTTGGGGACTCGTCAGGCTGAGAAACCAGTTAAAACCAGCCCAAAAACAGCAAACTACCAGGTTTAATTATTTTCTCTCATCAGTGAGGATGTCACTCACCACTACGGACTCCATGAGGACTCTGTGAGATGGATGGGGTTTGATTACGAGCCCCCGGAGAGGTTCTTGCACCCTCGCCTGAATCTGTAGCGAGGCTTTGGTAACGTTGCTCTGGATGTGAAGCAACACGTTGGTCGGTTCCGGTGTGGAGCCGAGCTGGAGGTCAAACCATGCAAACATGGTGTCGTTGTACAGGCCTAGCTGCCTGCATTCGGACACTTTTTCCAGCAGGTTCTCCGGACAGGCATCGTGAAAGGGAACGGTCTCGTTGGTTCCTATTTGGCCAATCAGAGCATCATGCTGCGAGCGGACCATGACAAGAATCCAGGTCTGATTGGGCAGGAAGTACACCGTCCCGTTGTGATTGGTGGGATAGATCACGGCTGGGCCCAGAGGTGGAACGACGTGGATGGGACAGGATGCGGTGACGGGAAAATCCTCATCACTGGATGTCACTTCCAAAGTGTAGTCGCCAAGCTGAGGGAGGCCAGAGCGAAGGAAGGGACCCTGCAGTGAGGTGCTGTTCTGCCCCACGTACAGCACCCTCACCTGGCACACCACACCCTCCTCCCAGCCGCCCTCCGCATCCACCTGCAGTGTCTCGTTTGTGTCCCACCAATCGGAGCGGTTCTGGATGAGCACGCTCTGTTTCCATGGCGAAGAGGGCTCAGGGGAGCACTGGAGGAGGCCTGACGGTCCGGCGTCATGCTGCAGGGCGATGAAGTCACCAGGGGAAACTAACAGCTCCTCTATGTCCTCCTGGACCTGAGTGAGAGCAGGACAGAGAGTGAGAGGCAATGAAACCTGTCCTATTGCATCAAATTACAAACCTGTCCATCAAGGTTTTTCATATCCTCATAAACGTGTGGCATAACAAGTGCTTGAATAAGTGCTTTTCTAGTAACAAGCTATTTTTCAAAGAAAAAGCTACAGTATATAGCTGTATGTTGTTTGTTGTCACATTTTATTGTTCCCTACTAGCTGAGACAATAAGAAATGCACAATATCTTGTTACCATATCGGTTATCGGATGATTATTTTCTGTATTTAATGGAGCATGCAAATGTGACCTACTTTTACATTTAGATTAACACTGAGTCATCTAATGCTCACTAAAAACACTAATAATAACTTAAATGTACTCATTAGCATGCATTCATTTTTCATGTTGTATATTCCAGCTTTGTGATGGTTAACTTGCAGCATTAAAAATGAATCCTTTTCATTTAAAGTGGTTTATTTTAACATTATTTAGCAAAACCAGTACATAAATCTAAGCCATTTATCACTTCATTTCAAACTGGTTCTTTCACATGACTTATATACACACTACCATTCAAAAACGTAGAGTTAGATTTATTGAGATATTTATTTAAAGGATGCATTAAATTGATCATAAGTGACAGCAGTCATTAAAAAAAAAATGTATGTCCCCCCTAAAAAACAAACATAAACAGCATAAAAAAAAATCAGCATATTACAACCCAAATTCCGGAAAAGTTGGGACGTTTTTTAAATTTTAATAAAATGAAAACTAAAAGACTTTCAAATCACATGAGCCAATATTTTATTCACAATAGAACATAGATAACATAGCAAATGTTTAAACTGAGAAAGTTTACAATTTTATGCACAAAATGAGCTCATTTCAATTTTGATTTCTGCTACAGGTCTCAAAATAGTTGGGACGGGGCATGTTTACCATGGTGTAGCATCTCCTTTTCTTTTCAAAACAGTTTGAAGACGTCTGGGCATTGAGGCTATGAGTTGCTGGAGTTTTGCTGTTGGAATTTGGTCCCATTCTTGCCTTATATAGATTTCCAGCTGCTGAAGAGTTTGTGGTCGTCTTTGACGTATTTTTCGTTTAATGATGCGCCAAATGTTCTCTATAGGTGAAAGATCTGGACTGCAGGCAGGCCAGGTTAGCACCCGGACTCTTCTACGACGAAGCCATGCTGTTGTTATAGCTGCAGTATGTGGTTTTGCATTGTCCTGCTGAAATAAACAAGGCCTTCCCTGAAATAGACGTTGTTTGGAGGGAAGCATATGTTGCTCTAAAACCTTTATATACCTTTCAGCATTCACAGAGCCTTCCAAAACATGCAAGCTGCCCATACCGTATGCACTTATGCACCCCCATACCATCAGAGAAGCTGGCTTTTGAACTGAACGCTGATAACATGCTGGAAGGTCTCCCTCCTCTTTAGCCCGGAGGACACGGCGTCCGTGATTTCCATCAAGAATGTCAAATTTGGACTCGTCTGACCATAAAACACTATTCCACTTTGAAATAGTCCATTTTAAATGAGCCTTGGCCCACAGGACACAACGGCGCTTCTGGACCATGTTCACATATGGCTTCCTTTTTGCATGATAGAGCTTTAGTTGGCATCTGCTGATGGCACGGCGGATTGTGTTTACCGACAGTGGTTTCTGAAAGTATTCCTGGGCCCATTTAGTAATGTCATTGACACAATCATGCCGATGAGTGATGCAGTGTCGTCTGAGAGCCCGAAGACCATGGGCATCCAATAAAGGTCTCCGGCCTTGTCCCTTACGCACAGAGATTTCTCCAGTTTCTCTGAATCTTTTGATGATGTTATGCACTGTAGATGATGAGATTTGCAAAGCCTTTGCAATTTGACGTTGAGGAACATTGTTTTTAAAGTTTTCCACAATTTTTTTACGCAGTCTTTCACAGATTGGAGAGCCTCTGCCCATCTTTACTTCTGAGAGACTCTGCTTCTCTAAGACAAAGCTTTTATAGCTAATCATGTTACAGACCTGATATCAATTAACTTAATTAATCACTAGATGTTCTCCCAGCTGAATCTTTTCAAAACTGCTTGCTTTTTTAGCCATTTGTTGCCCCCGTGCCAACTTTTTTGAGACCTGTAGCAGGCATTAAATTTTAAATGAGCTAATTAAGTGGATAAAAGTGTAAAATTTCTCAGTTTAAACATTTGCTACGTTATCTATGTTCTATTGTGAATAAAATATTGGCTCATGTGATTTGAAATTCCTTTAGTTTTCATTTTATTAAAATTTAAAAAACGTCCCAACTTTTCCGGAATTCGGGTTGTAGAATTATTTCTCAAATATCACGTGACTCTGAAGACTGGAGTATGATGCTGAAAATTCAGATTTGACAAAACGTTATTTTAAATTGTTATAATATTTCCCAATATTACTGTTTTTTTAAATGTATTTTTGATCAAATAGATGCAGCCTTGGTGAGCAAAAGAGACTTCTTTCAAAAAAAAAAAAATCATCTTTTATTTCAAAACAGCGCTTGCAGTAACATCCTAACATTTATAAAAAGTTTTCTACTGAGAGCGAAAAACCAGACCACAAGGCAACACTGCAGTTAGCGTGAGGGGAGCAGTGATTACCCTTAATAAGGTCATGACCTCTGGAATTACACAGTGCCCGAAACAGACCACAAACACCACAGAAAACACACAAAAACAGCCCCAAAAGAAAGCTGTGGAGAAGCTTGTCTCGCTGTAATACACTTCTTTATGAGACAGACTGAGGGTCATTATAAGGACTTGGTTTCAGGCAGCAGAGAGGCAGTGGAAATAATTAACTGTGATCTGAACATCACTCGAGGACATTCTGAGCCGCCCCTTATTTACTCTTCAAATGCTCCGTTTAGAAAGAACGCACTGAAGGAGGGGGAAGCAGTCGACACACACTCAACCTCTCATTAAAAGCTCAGTGCTCTGGGATTTCATCCTGAAGCTCAAGCATGCTGGACGCATGGTCTGTGATCCAGACATATCAGAAGAGAATCACAGTCAGTGCTGGAGTCTTATAAAACCCTTCAAGATCCATATTTACAGAAAAAAAACAAGAAATTATATTTTGCATTAAGAAAATTAAATTTATTTTTAGAATGTATTTTAGAAGATTATTTGCATTGCAAAAATTAGTCACATTTTAATTTTCATTAATGAAATGTAATAAATACTATATTCCTATTCCTATGAGATATATTTTATTTTATTTATTTCTTTTTAAATGTTCACATTAATTTAATGAGAAACAAAGTTATTTTAGCATTATACACTACTATGGTATTTATTAATATTTGAAATGTTTAATTTTAAGTTTTCTTTTTAATTTTGGTTTAAATTGTAGAAATGTTGAAATATTAGAAATATTTCTAATATTAAGCGTAAAGTATTTTTTAAAAGTTTTTTTATTTTAGTACTTAAATTTTTTTTAGTTAGTTGTCAAGGCAACATTTCAAATTTTCGTAATTTTTTTCACACGTTTTTCATATAATATTTATATATAGTTTCAGATTTATTTCGATGAGCCAAAACAATGTTAAATAATTTCAGTTTAAAATAAAAACTGTTAATTAGGAATTTTGTGCATTACAATAATGTGAATTTTGAGAAAATATGGGTTTTATTGTCAAAAATAATAAAAAGAAAAGAATCTTAATTTTTGCAAAAACATTTTTTTTTTTTTGGAATTAAATCATGAAATCAGAATGATACAGACATGTTCATTTCTTTATTCTAAACTAAAAAGTATGTTCCTGACTGTTTTTGCTAAATTCTTCATTCTTAAGATTTCAGATGAAATCCATTCTGGTTGTGATGAAGTGCAGGTCTTCATTTGGTCAGACTCACCAGGATGTTGGAGCGGGGTCCGGCCGGCAGGGAGATCAGCACCTCCCCGACGAGTCTGTACTCTGGGTACTGTGTGCCCACAGGCAGAGGACTGACCCCAGAACAGTTGACACAGCCCCCGGCATGACAGGGGCTGGCCAAGGGCAGACAGCGCTCAGTGAACGGACAGTACTGACGTCCTGCTGGACACGCTGTGACTGCTGGTGGGACAGAGGTGTCGTTGATCCACCCATCCGGGGCCTGACACACAGTGATGGGGGCGCACAGGTCACCGCAATCTGAAACAGAGTACAAACCAATCAGTTTATCATAAGAAAAATTGAGTATAAATGAAAAAAAAAT